>NC_050515.1:9514663-9617926 GCF_002922805.2 Oryzias melastigma
CACCTCCACCTTGAATTCTTCTGGTGTAGCTGGGATTACATTTGGGATTTTAATGACTTGAGTAACTATTCAGCTACATTTGTATCAAATCACAGACGATTGAAAACACAAGATGTGAGCATAAACGCTGGTGAAAGAAAGAGAATATAAATTAAAACCAGATCTAAATCAGACACGGGGTTAAACTCCGCCGCAGAGTTTCAAACTTTATTCATTCTGGAAGAAAAGAAAAAATGTGGGAATGATGGGTATTTAAAAATGAAACACAATGTTCATTCGGTCATGTCCAAAATAAATGCAAAATTTCGAATAAAAAACCGATTTAGCTGGTGGAGCTATCGCCGGCTAAAGTACCGTAGTTTTAGAACACATCAGGACTGTTAAGGTAACAGTGCCCTCTGGTGGTTATATGTTGCATCTACCTAGATATGACCGACCAATCATCTGGCTTTTTTATTCTTTAGGAGGAAAAGTATTCTTAAATAAACTGTATGTTTAATCGTAACTTTAATTAATAAAATATTAGGTATAAAATATTTGATTCAGACTAGCTTGAAACTACATTTATATTTTTATTAAAGTGGAACCATACTTGGAGTTTTATGAGTTAAATATTTGAATGTACTTTAGTAAACATTTTACATGTACTCGTACTTGGAGGACTGTTATGCGGTTAAATGTTTGTCAAAAGCTTTTTTGTTTTTTTCCCCCCACAGCTGCAGCAGCTCTTCTAATTCTCCGAAGCACCACTCTGCTCTGACCCTGCAATGAGCATGCAGTCAGTGCACGTTCTACAGTTACACTGAGCAGTGCTAATGCTCAAACTCTCAGAGTCAGGGAGCCTTACATAACCAAAAAGCGAGCCTGGCGGGTGCTGTCATGAAGACTGTGCCCACAGCCGCCTTCCTGAGATGAAAAACAAATGAAACCTTTGAGGCTAAGCTGATCCCCTCCCGCTCTGCAACTCCATCTGTCACTCCCTGCGACTTATTCTGAGCAAGAGTGCTTTCCTGCGTGACCTCCATCATGGGGTGCAAGATGAACGAGGTGGGTCTGGTCTCTGTCCTCTGTCTTCTCTTTGCCAAGGCAGCAGGAGCACTGAAGCATCTAGAACACCTGCAAACCCAGAGTAATGAGGCAGCGGGCCACACAGTCACCACCCCTCCTTCCCGCACTAATCAATCCTGAGGGTTATTAAGGCAACCACGAAGAGAAGAGGATAACTGCAAACTTATACTTACATTTATAATCTGCCTTTTAAGAAGTGGCTCTCAAACTTTCTTACAACACTTGATTAATTCAAGCATTGTGGGAAAAAGTTGGAATGCAAATGTTGGTGGGTAAATAAAATGCAAATCATGATCTTTCCACCCCCATGCTTGACTGTTGCTAGGACATGTTTTTGCTCATTTGCTGCACTTGTTCTTTGCCTTAACTTTTACTCTTTATTCCTCAAAAGTTACAGATTTTTTCAAATCCTGAGTAAGTTTTCTTGTTTGGTTGGTTTGTGTCTCTCATTGTAGGACAGCACAATTGTTGGACAAAAAGATGGATTTGAGTATTCTAAAGTATACTCTCTGTCTGATGGGAGTGTTTTATTTGCACTGACTTGCAAGAGGAAGTTGAAGTCCACCAAAATACTCAGAGTTGGTCATTTTGAGGTGGAGAGAGCAGTTTGTCTCTGGACGGTAGCATCAGAAAAAGCTGATAGAGATCACTGAACCGCATCAGAAAAGCAGAGACAAGTCCTCGCGATCAAACTGTGACTAGGTGACCTCGCCTGAAGGACCCGATGATGAGGTGCGACCTCTTGAAAACGACACGGAGCAGAAAGAGTGCATTGAGCGAGTAAAATGACCTGAACAGTCGTGGTTAGGTCAGTAACTAAGTACTCACCTTTGATGCAGACATTTCAATTGGGTAAATTCTAAAGCAAATATATCATTTTTTTACTTTGGCATAAGATAGAAAACAGGAATCCAGAGAGGAAATAACCCCATTTTACAACTTTCATTAAAAGCAATAAGTACAGTTTGCAGCTGAGTTATTGGTGGTTTGTCATTATGAGATTAGCTGAATAATAATATTCCAGTGACAAATAATCCTGTAGCCACAACATTTACATTTAATTCTGGTTCAGAAAGTGTGATTTATTTAAGTGTGTTAAACCTAACAGAAGCATGAGTGTGTGCAGCTAATTGTATCACTTATGTTTCCTAAATATCAGCATGCACTAAATCCTTTTTATGTAAAGGTTAAAAACTAAATCTGACAGACTGATCTGGAGGCGGAGCTTCTGGTTTGTCTCTGTATCTAACAGAAAAACCTGAAAACACATCTCTTCTTTCTACTTTATTTGTGATGGAAAAACACTTGAAAATGAAAAAAGTGAAAAAGATTTGAAATCTTGAATCTCCTCACATTTAAATAATGAAAAATGATTTTAGCTGTAGAAAAGATTCACTCCTTGTCACACTCTGAAACTCTCCTCTGATCCATAAACTTTTCCAGTAAAATATGAAGAATTTAGGAAAATTAGAGAATTTTACGTGTCTACTATCTCCAGCTGAGGTCAAAAATCAAGATTTTGGAGGATACAAATACAGAAATGTGATTGCTGATGGTAAACAATAAAATCATTGAAGATTAAATTGAAATAAACAACTTAAATCTAAAGAACTAAACCTTTATCTAAACAGAGCTATAACAAGGAGAATAATAAAAGAGAAGACGTCACCGATTTGAACCGCAGGTGCTGCAAAACACTTAATATAATGTTGACAAAAATAATTAATACATTTGTTAAGCTTGTAAACAGTTTATTAATATGTCCTTCGTAGACAATGGCCTCCCTTTAGATGTTAATGAATCTTACTAAGTATGTTAAAAGCCTCATTTGGCTTATTGTGCTAATAAATGTCTTACTAACACCCTATAAACACATTAATAATGTTTGTTAATGTGTTAATAAAGCTCGTTTTGGAATCTTATTATAAAGTTTTACCAAGACTATTTATGAATGCATTTTGGTTTTTTGAAGAGGAAAACTTGGATGGTTTATAAAAAAAAAAAAATTAATTGAAATACATTTTTTTTCCACAAATATTTCTCAGTCACAATGCATTGTGGTCTATATCCGCCAGTCTAGTGAGCATTAATGCCCACTGGTTTATTGCAAAGACTTCTGGGAAATATGTCTAAAGGTAATGAAGGAGTGATGCTGCCTTTAAATTCAGTTAAGTTTGTTTCGGCCCTCCTTCACCCCGTTCTCCTCGATTTGGCGCCATCCTACCCTAACCACCATCAGCGCCTGATTAGGGGGTCTCTTCACATGACCCAAGCTCATCACTACCTAGCAAGATGTCTCCAGCCCAACCAGCAAAAGACTTCTTATTTTTCATGCTCAGGTAAATGTTCGTTATCTGTCTTCACAGGTAAATCTTTCAATCCCACTTTCAAGTTCTCTCCTTATGAAAATGCAGTTATAAAATAATCTGTGACACTTAAGACACAGTGAAGAGACAGGAAGATGCCACAAAAAAGATTTTAGCCAAAAAAGCAAAATTAGCTAATAAGAGGCAGGAAATCCAAACTTTGACCTCAACGAAAATCTGAATTTTTGTTTAGATTTTCTGATTTCTTTGAGTAGAATAATAGTAATGTTTTTGTTTGATTTTTATTAAATCCCTTCATATTTTAGACATTTTTCAAAATAAGATTGGACATTGAAATATGAACATTTTTTATGACAGGGCTGAAGGTGTCATAATTGTTTCTCATGACTGTAGAAGCGCCTGCAGAATTCCCACACAAACTACATTCTGATTGTCTAATCAAGGGGCGTGACCATATCCCATGAACAGCACGCACCAATGGGACCCTTGTGCATCTGAAGGATTTGTGGAGTGTTGAAAAAAACTGACAAATCTGTAGGAAACGCCTGAGTGTCACCCACTTTAAAGTATTCGCCCGCAGCATGCCCGTAGTAAAAAATGTGCATGAACATTTCTCCTCAAAGCGGTTTACAATCTTGATATATCGTGCGAACAACCACCTTTTATCCACCCTTAGGGGCAGTTGTGACTAAAACTCAAGGAGCTGAAAAAGTCCCAAAAATAAAATAAAAAAAGGATCAAAATGGAAAAACGTTTGCAGTTAAAAATGTCTTCATATGGTAAAAAAAAACCCAGTTAACCCCATCTTCAAAGCTGCCTGTGCTTCTGGTTCACAGGGATTATGTTCACATTCATTTTGGACACGTTTGATATGGACATCTAACACTAACGTTTCTCTACATGACAGAAAATTGGAAAGAGGAATAAGTCTGCTTTAATCTTCATCTTGCAGTGTGCTTGCCATTAGTTCTTGCATACGTCCTCAGAGATAATCTCTGAGCACCCCGAAGCGCTGGTTCTCCTCCTAATGCGCAAATAAATGTTTTCGTTTGAGCGCAAGCGCTCCTCTGTCCTTTGCATTCTCATCCAGCCTCTAAAACAGAGGAGCTAAAAATGCGATGGAAGAAAGACGCGCTGTCACAAGGTATCCCCCCTGCCTTCCATGAAGACAAAAACCACCCAACCTACACTCAATGAGAGCAATCCCATCCAGAGAGCATTTATCAGGGGCTCCCTCCCCAGCACAACCAGTAAGCATGCCTAATGGAAATTTAATCAGCAACAAGAGAGGACAGCAGGCATAATGCAACACATGATAAATAGAAGAAAGATGCAAATGGTATTTATTTTAGACAGGCCGTGCTGACATGCCTGATAATGCCTCCTCGTGCAGTTTCACCCCGGAGCCTGGTTCTGATGGCTCCGGTGTGCCATATTTCACGGTGTATCATTTATGGAATAAATTGCGTTATTGGTAGAAATGTTTTTCCATTTTTTTCCAAATGTCTCCTGTCAGTAGTGACTGAGCACCGTGACAGGAGCCCGACATGAAGATATTAAAGGAAATCGCTGCAGTCATTAAAAACTAGCAAAATGGAAACATGCAAGAGTCATAAAAAAAAAGAAATCATGCACGTGTAAATGCGGCGTCTGCTCACGAAGCGCCTCCTTTTGTAAGTTTCTATATTTACCAAGTTTACAGGCTGAACATCTGAATCCTTTGATGCCTGCGCTCTTCAAAGACCTATCATTTCCCTTAAACGTTTCGATGACACACCTAACAGCATGAATCACGCCTTTGCTACCCACACATGACGTGGATTCTGTATTATCTCAGCGTGATCTCGGTCTGGATTTAAGCAGCTGCACAAAAGCATTTCCATAAACCTATCAAGAAAGGTCTGTTCAAAGCCCTCTTTTTCTCCATCTGTGATATTTAAAGTTTAATTATATACATTTAGCTTTGATATTCACCTGCTGGAAATCGCTTCACGTGGTTTTTGAGACTTGTTTCTTGCAAATGTGGCGCCTGCGGATGAATCTTTGATTGAGGTTGAGAAAGTTTGTGTGTTGTTGAGCCATGATTGTAAACATTGCTGATGGTGGAGGCAGCAGTTGATGAAATAATCTTCCTCGTCAGCAGGAGGAATTTATCTATTTGTATTGTGATTGTATTTTCTTCTTTAACGATGTTAACTGAATTTTTTTTTATTTTGAACTCAATTCCTGTAACTTATTTTGTAATGCATAGATTGATCTATTTTATCAATTGTAAAAGCATTCCTAGTGGTATTTTAATTATAATCTTGCAGATTTTAGTCAAAATAAAAAAAATAAAAGTCATTTTCTAGGACGTAGTTTCTGCAGAGCAGCTGGAGTTTATTAGAAACTCACGTCTGAGTTATTGGACTGCTGGTGTGGAGCAGGGGTCAGAAACCTTCAACAGTAAAAGAGCCATTTGGGCTCGTTTTCTACTGATTAAAACCTCGAAGGAGCTGCATAGTTTTACTTTAGCCTTTAAGAAATTTGGATTTGCATTCATGACCTTATTTTTTTATTTTTATTTTGTTATAAATATGAATTATTTCATATTTTTTGGAATGAGCAAAAGCAAAAATCTTAAAAGAAACTAGCATTTTTCCAAATTGGATTTTAAAAAAAAACAATTTTTACCTTTAATTGACTCCAAATTAGCAAAAAAGCTAGCTCGTTGCTTAATTACTAGCTGAACTCTAAATTAGCGTAAAATTCCTCAGTAAATTAAATCAGCCAAAATGTTAGCATGCTGCTAAAATTAAAGCTAAACTCTAAATTAGTCTAAAAACTCCAGCACAAATTAGCCAAAAACGTAACCATTTTGCTAAATTATTAGCTAAACCCTAAATTAGCATAAAATTCCTCAGTAAACTTAATTAGTCAAAATTGTTAGCCTGCTGCTTAAATAGAAGCTAAACTCTAAATTAGCCTAAAAATCCAGTAAATAACAAATTAGCCAAAAACGTTAGCATGTTGCTAAAATAATAGCTCATCTCCAAATTTTTGAAAATTACTATTTTATTTTTCTTCAGCCAGAGAGCCACCATGGAGGGATAAAAGAGCCATGTGGCTCCAGAGCCACAGGTTGCAGACCTCCCAGTTTAGAGCTCTCAGTTTACACTCTCTCCCGCTAGCTTACAGCCCCTCACACCCCCCAACCTAACATTACCAGTGCAACAAAAGCTGGTGAGTAATATCGGAGCAATCCAGCCGAACAGTTTTGATCCTGATACCCGCTCGGACGAGGAAATCAAAGACGATCATGGATCTAGTCGTCTACAAGAAATGACTGGAGCTTGTGGTCCATATTATAAGTCGAGCTGCTTATATGACCAGGTTTGTAGGTAGAATTTAGGTGGATTAAATATGTTTTATAGTGCTTAGTATGATGTATGGTATATGTAAACTATTTAAAAGAATGGGACATAGTACAGTGCCCTGATCAACGAGTTATATGGGCTAAAGATGCTACGCTAGCCTGCTACAAGATACGTAAAGAGCGGCGCCATGTTGGTTTAGCAGATACAGTGAAATGAATGTAAAATGTTTAATTTTGGTCCAATTTTCAAAGAAAAAAAAAGTTTGGATCATCACAAAAATAAAACTCAGGCTGTGGTATTAATATTTTTGTACAAAGTGCAACAGATAAACGACATTTCAAACTTGTCCAAAAATGAATATGTTGGGAACGCAACATATATTTAATGCATGGTTGTGATTTTATTCAAATTTACACGCAGACTAAGATTTACACAAATTGTTAGACTTCTTGGTCCACGTTCATAAATGGATCGATGGGCAGACCAGGAATAGTGCGACCCGGTCGATAGTTGCGCCGGTCCAGAGGGCCCCAAGAATGAGAGAGAGGGCGCAGTGAGCACTTCAGTCCACGGGCCCGGTGCAGCAAAGTCTGGTGGGTGTTCGGTTTAAAGCACGCTCTGGCTAGAACTTATCCAGCTGGAACCGCTTGAGACGCGTATTTTGTACATCACAAACATGATTTTTGCAAAAAACCTTTTTCTTGGCGAATTTTAAATTTTTAATCTAGATTTTTCAGTAAATATTGTCTGTATTTTATTGATTGTTTGTGAGTTGGACTGATTTTACTTGTCTAAGTTCTACCTGACAAATAAGTTTAAGTTGATTTACGATTTGAATAAATAGATACTCCTAAATTAAATTTTAAGCCTAATTTTCTTTATATATGTCCTTCATCATAAAAAAAAATACCACAAGAACATGTTAAAAACTCTATTTTCATCAACGTTGGTCTGTAGAAGCAGCTTTATTTTCCCTCCATTATTGGTTGTGCATGTCCGTATCTGAACAAAAATCCTCAAGAGTCTCCCGAATGCTAACAACTTAAACTTCATGGTGTTTACTGTACGGCTGAGTTTGTTGGTGCCATCCTGACAGTGAATTTTCTCAGTGAGGGGCAGAGAAAAATCCAGCTTTGTTTGCAGAACTATTTCCATGCTTTTTCACCACACTCCTGTCTCCCATCCAGGAACCATCGCCGCACATATTGTTGGGTTTCTCACCACTTGCAAAATGGTGTGAAATCAAAGACAAGAATGCCACATTCGAGACGTCAACAATACATTTACAATGAAAACGGCACATTGGGAAATTGGAAAATAGGGTAAAAAAAAAAAAAAAGGCTGCCAATGTTGAGCCTCTCCACAAGACGCTTAGACTGTGTTTCTGAAATGGTGTTAGAAGAGAAAGCTGTCTTCATTCTAACTCTCTGAAGCCTCTTATGGAAAGTCTTTTAAAATTAGAAATTTGGGTGGCAGCTGCTCCTGCATGAAAGGCTTTTGAAAGATCATCTGGCTCGAGTCCAAATCAGAAATGTCTTGCTTTGTTCGGATGAGTAACCTGAACACAAGAGCAGTGCTTACTATTGGCTCTTGCATATAATATAAACAGAACCAGAAGGATTTCAGTTTGTTTTTGTAGCGTGTGTAATTTTACAGCATTTGCGAAATATGACAATAATTTTAGGAGTTAACTTTGCTTGTTGTGTTCCAATAAAAAGGAGATATATGTTATTTAAATTTAAGCAATTCATTTTAAGAATCATTTATAGGCTTTATAACTTTAAAGTTTGTCAAAAAAATTTACGATGGTGTATTAGCACCATAAAAAAATAAAAGAAAATGAGGAAAACTTGTTAAAAATTAGGAAAACAAGAAAAAAAAATGAAAAACAAATCTTGCTTTTAAGCATTTTGACATCAACAACAAGGCTTTTAGTGAATACATTAGAATAAACAGTACTGGATTTTACCAATATACTGATATTTTTCAAGCACACTTTATAAGAAACATTCTTTATATGTCTTTATTACAGACATACATTCCAGTCTTTGTCATTTATTTATCATCAATATCAATATCATCGGTTATATAGTCAAAAATGTGTTAAACCAGCAAAACAAATGGGCAGAAATCTAGATAGATGAAAAAAGCAATTAATTTCCGCATTTTTCAATATTATTGTTCATCTCATTTATGCAAATAGAAAGTCTAAGTTCATATATATTCGTATATATGTATATATATATGTATATATTATGATATCACTCTTTTCATTAGTCAGTATGATTGAAACACAAATGCTGTTTGAATTTAATGTTTGCATATCTTTATTTAGTCATTTTTATGTTATACAACAAATGTATTTCTGTTTCTGTTTGAAATCTAAAATCTATCTCTTAAATTAACACAACAAATGTTACAAAAAACAAATAAAGCCAATTATAGCTGAGTGGAAGTAATGATATTTTTATATAAAATTATTCAAGCAAAAGTAATGAACAGTAAAACTTCTCCTGAGGGCAAAACTTTAACTTAAGAAAATAGTTAAATGTAGCTTGCTATTACATCTTACTGTAAATAACTACAGTTCAGTTTGGATGCAAATTCATTAAAACATCCATGTGTTTTATGAGCGTATTAAAGCAACTAAAGACACATTTTATTAAAATGAGGGATTTTTGTTTTGTTAGTTTTCTGTTTTTTTTAAGGTTTGTGTGATTCCACCTTTCTTCACACCAGATTTAAATTTTGAATCAACTCAGCTGCTTTGTCTTAGTAATTTACTCTTAGTGTATTTAGGAGATTTTTTTTTTTTTTTTTTTTTTAAGATTATCATCTCCGGATCAAGTTGTCATCATGGCACTGATCATAATCATGGTTGAAGTTTTGGTAACAATCAAGTTCAAAGTATGATTGTTGTCTCTATGTTTTATATCAAGGCTACATTTCAAAATGTGTCTCACTTTTAGGTTTTATTTATTTTAAGCAAATATTTCAAGCAAATATAACTTATTTTATTTCTTTGTTATTCTGAAGGTATATCTTTAAATTTAGGTACAAGAGTTTTTGGTCAGATTGTGGGTAATTTATGGGCTTTTCAGTGATAGTTATGAAAAAAATAAATAAAAAAGCTTGACATGACATATTATTGTAGATTAGATTGGACATCAATGGAGAATTTTTTTCAGTTTAAAAAATGGCAAAAAATTAACAGATAAAGTGGTTTATCAAAAACAGTCAAAAATTACAACTTTTACATAACAGAATCTGAAAAAAGCACAATCTTAATTTTCCATTAAAATATAACTTTAATCCTAATTAAAACTGAAATTACACTGAAAATAGTGAAACATTAGATCACTTAACAAAAAATCTCCAATTTGTTACATTTAAAAATATTTTTTTATCAAATTACATTTTTGAACCAATTAAACCATCAGCTCCAAAATTTTAATTTGATTTAAACTAATGATTTTAACTGTAACATATTACAGAATTTGTGTTAATTGATTGAATGCTTCACTTTTTTCAGTGTTCAACAATGTATGATCTGAACAGCACCTGTAGAAAGTTGAGCATCCTCACAGTAAACCCCCAGCGCTGGGTAAATATTGTCTCAGACAGGACAGCTTCCTGCCCTTCTGGGACTGGATTGAGAGACGTGGTGCAACAAGTCTGGAATTGTGCTAATTCAAGTGGAAAAGATGAAGTGGCAGAGAGATGGAGCTGAAGTTCACAGGGAGCGCCGCGTGACAGCGAGCGTTGTGTCAACACATGTAGGGGCAGCGGATGTGTGGATGGAGGGGATGGGGGGGGGTCTTGGTGTAAGAAGCAGAGGTGTTTCGGTGAGCCCCCCCGAGTGAGGACAGAGTGGTTTTTGTTATCGCAGTCAGATTCCACCTGCCAGGCTGCATGAGTGTAAGGAGACGTGGAGCGGAGGGTTCTCGGTTTCAGTCTTTAGGGGCTGCGACAGTGAGGACGGCGGGGCTCCGTCACTCACACGCCACCTCGAAATCGCTGCAAAACTTTTCAAACGTGGTTCAAGTTTTTCAGGAGAATTTTGGAAACTTTAAGCTGGCTTTAGTTTGACCAATGAGACCGTCTCACAGTCAATGCCAGCTGAGTTTTTCAATGCTGCTGCCTGGAAAAGGTCTGTGGATTCATTCAGGGAACTGCAAAAGTCAAGGTCCGTTTAAGACACACTTACAAAAAAGGTCTGACTCCAATATTAAAGAGTCCTATGGCGCTCTTTGTGGCTTCCTCTTCCTTTGCTCTGTGCTTTAAAAGGTTCATTTTCGGTCCTGGTGAAACTTTAGTGTGTATTTCTTGATATTCTGTCTGAACATCAAAAATCTCTTTTTTTTCCCCAAGTGAACCGTTTCAAAAGAAGCGAAAAGAGAAACTCAAAAACGGCTTTCGTCCTTTAGATAAATAGGATTGTGAGTTACAGAGAGATGGGAACTTATTTCTCCAAATCTGCAATTTTCATAGAAAACCTTGACTGTAGTTTCAATTAAAACATTGTTGTGAAAATGGAGTATAGAGTACATTTTACAGTCCTGACTGCATCTTGACAAAATAGCTGTTATTTCAGTAACATTTAGTTTAGGTTTTCACAAAAATGTTCACATTTGTCTGTTTGGTTTGCAGCACCCTTGGATGGTTCCCGCTAAAAGCTTTCCTGAACCTAAGAAATTGTATTTCACTTAAAAATGAGGGTAAGGGCTTAAGTTTAATGTTTTGGTCTGTTGGATGGGGTTGTAGAAGTTCTCTGATAGAAAATGTTATCCTGGGGTTTTAAAAAAAAAAAAAACCTAAATGATAAATCTTCTTACAGTCTGGTCAATGTTTTTTTAAGAGAATCATATTCCTTAGTGTAAAGACGTAGATCTTGGACCAATAGCCTCTGCAGGTGATGAAGATTAGCAGTTTCATTTTTGTTTTGGCACTAAAAAAGCTGCTGTGTGCAGCTCCATTCAGTCAGACTTCATTTTTTTAAGTAGTTCACTTCTTCCCCCCTGGTGATTTTGATTCTGTTTCCTTTTTTATTTACTTACAAAAAAGTTGTAAACACAGAAACAATTTACTTTAAAGTGTTTAAAAAATTATATTCTGAAAGGAGTCTTATAATTTGCATGGGGAGCAATCCTATTGGTAAATTGAAGTTGAGCTCTACATTGATTTCCTGTGTTTTCAGCTTTCATTTTAGTCAACAATTTATCTTTTCAAGTTTGTAATTTCCTTTTTTCTTCTTTAATTTTTTTTCGTACATTTTCTTCTAAATAAACCCTATTTTGTGTTCCTCTGTTCTTTCTTTAGTGCAGGGGTAGTCAACTCTAGTCCTCCAGCGTCACCTTCCTGCATGTTTTCCAACATACTCTGCTCTGGCATGTTCTCATTGGCTGGACACACCTGAACCAGGTAATGCGTCATGAGTATGGACTCATGACAATGCTCCAAGAAGTTGTGCCATGTGTGCTTTAACTCAAAGTACTGAGGAGACGTCGGGTATGAAGGTACGCTGTTTATGACATTTAGATCGTTGGTAAAAACGTGAGAAGCAATGTGTGAATGTTGTTTTAATGAGCTTCCAGAGAGTTGACTTCCGGTTCTGGGTCACGAGCAGACGGTCTCCAGCTCTAATGATCCTTTATAACCTGAATTTATTATTGTAGAGTATAAATATTTGATGTTAAGTCCTGAACCGGATATTGATCATTCATGTAGAGAAAATGGTATGGTCGAGCCGGGGTGGGATTATATAAGTTCGTTTCCTCTCACTCCCTTTCAAGTGATCAACTTCTGATTGCATGAAATAAACCATTTTATTCATTCATTCATCCATTCAACAAAACTTTAATGAGTTCCTGTCTCATTGTTTATCTACAAGGTAGTTCAAGCAACAAGCTCGCTTTTAGGATGACGTCATAGCAACGCCGAGCGCGTGCCACATAACGAGACAGAAAAGCACATAAAAAAGGTCTTGAGCGGTGTCAAAATAAATGTTCTAACGGTTGCGTCATTCCTAATCTTTTTACATCACGTGACCACCGGCTACAGTGGCGAACTGAAGCTCAGTCCAATCTGAAACAAACTGAAACACCTTGGAAGATGAGTCCGGGAAAAAAAAAATCTGGTTCAGTTTAAGCAGACTTAATGTGTCCAGTCTGAATACACCTCAAGGTTTTAGCGTGTTTTCTCCTGGTTCTGATCAGTTTGTGGGAATGTCTTCTGGACAAAGATAGACATGGAAATCCTGAAATGTTTTTGTTTGTTTCTTATGACTTGTACTGTAAACATCTCTAAAACATTTCAATGTCATCAATATGGTGGGTTTGTGGGGGGTTTCTTTTCTTATCCAAACATAAAATGTAACCATAAGAGTCTTTTTCATTATATTTGTTGCTCTCTCATCAATTTTCAGGACCAAAAAGCTTTTTTCTTGTTTTTCCTCTTTTGGACTTACCCCTGCCTGACTCTATCGTCAGCACAACACAACAGCCTCCCTGCAGAGGCATCACTAATCAAGTGTTGTGCTGGTCTTCCAAAACCAGCAGTTGGACTTTGCTGAAGCTTCAGAACTGTCAGTGCTGTCACAGTCCTATCCGAGCTGGAATCTCATGAGAGGAAGTCATTACGGGGAATTGTGACAGAGCACAAAACATCACTGTGTGCTTGATAGGATCTCTAGTTTATATTGTTTAAAATGTGCCGCGCACCTTCTTTGTGTGACCCGGTAAGTGTATGTTAAGGAGATGGAGTCATTCATTTGCCAGCTGTCTGGAGCTTCTGAACATACTGTCGCTGATTTCTTTAACAGTGATTCATCATCGCTCATAAACACCTGGCTCGGAGACACGACGTCTCTTTTAGCATCCAGATTTTCAAACGATGATGAACCGAGTAAAATATGGTGAGCAAGTTTGTTTTGCTTGACTTCCTGCTGAGATGACATATTTCCCTGCCATGTTTTCTTCTTTCTTTCCTTCATAATGTGGACATCAAAATATGCGGCGACACATCCTCAGAGCTCTATATCCGCCTTTGCATGTTGAACCTCTCCGAGAACTTTGTGGCTGCAGAAGTCAAATAATAAGAAACAACCCCAGTCCACAGGGAAGGAAACCTTAATTGGGTTTTGTTTCTGATGATTAAGAGGATATTTCAGAGAACAACTTGTGCCTTTTGTGCTTTAGCAGCTTTCCTTTGATTAGAAATTCATCCATTTTAATGGTCTTTCTTCTCTGTTTGTTAACAAGGCACCTCTCCCTGCAAGAAAATGGAGCCCAAATGAACGGCATGCCATTAAAGGGGAAATAATACCTCAAAGAGGCAAAACAAAGGCAAGGAGACAAAACATGGGAGCAAATAAATGCTTAAGACGCCGAGCCTTGCAATCTTCTCAGCATGCCGCTCGCCGTTCCTCCGAAAACGAGCTACAAATAGTGATGCATTTGCTAAAAGTTGTTTTATTCTTTGATGACTATTGTGCTGTGCAAAACAAGAGAGCTTTAATGGGGAGGCATTCAAATGCTCTTTAGTGTTTGTGCTACTCTGTGTTGTTAGATTCCGTTAAGTGCAAGAGACACAAGTGTCATTCAAAGATTAAAAAAATGCAATCAATGGAAAAAAAAATAATTTTCCTTTAAAAATGCTGTTAAAAATAAATATAAATAAAATATGAAGCAATAACTGTACACTTCCTTTACAAAGAAGGTTTAAAAAAATCTTAAGTTAGTTCACTGTCTCCAATCATTCCAATGTTTAATTTACAGAATAAATTCTCATACTTGCTTTAATAAGGAGTAATATCAGGAATGTGAGTCAAGATCTAGTTGTGTTACAGAAAAATGTGCTTGATATTTAATATGTGCTTTGGCGGTTTGGCTTTAGGCTGATGATGTCTTGCTTGGTTTGAACTTGGACCATAAATGAATAAATCATAGAGCCTAGACCAGGGCTCTTAAGCTTTTTATGCTAAAACAGACATTTGAGACACTTTTGTTTTTTTTGTATTTGCCAAAACCCAAAAAGAAGCTGCAAAGTATCACTTCATTGTTTGGAAAAATATCATTTGTGGCCATTATACCTTTATTTATAAAATGTAGCTTTTAAATGTTTATAATTTAATTGTAACAGCTTTTTTTCTATATGTCTACAAATTTTAATTTATTTTACTTTAACATAAGCAGAGTAAAGTTAGGAAGCTGAAAACAGCCTACCCAAATGTATTTTGTTTGTTTGCTTTGCTTGTAATAACAACATGATCTCATTATCACGAGAATTATTATTATTTTTATTTTGTTAAAAAAATTCCTGAGTGACAAGCAGTTCCGGCCCTGGCAATAGAAAACATAGGCGGCTGCCTAGGGTGTCATTTGCTGGAGGGGGCACCAAATCCCAATAATTATACATTTTTATTTTTTATTTTATGTATCTATTTTTTTAAATAGGTTGACACAATACTCATTACATGTAAAAAGACAAACAAATAAGAAAACTCAAAAATTTGATGTAATCAATAACTGCCCGGTGCAGAGCCTCTTTTTAGGCCCCTCTCCTTGTGTTCCAGCAATTTCTGGAGCTCAGTGAACGCAGCAGGCAGAGACATTTGTTGGTCCTGGATTCTGTCATTCAACCTGTTCTCAGGGTTTTAGGGAACTAAAGGAAGCGAGGAGGTTTAAGAAGCTCCACTAAAAAAATTGAAACATAGACCAAAAACATTTTTGAGGAGCGCTTCTTTTGCTCTTGTTGAGAGTTGTTGATGTAAGCTGTATGGCGTTGGTTAGGACCTGCTGTAACCACAAGATAAAGAGACTTAAAACAGATTATGTCTCAGCGTCTCAGTGTTGGAGGGAAAATACAGTGATATTCTTCATTTTCTCATTATCACAAGAAAACAATTTTCATTAAAAAGACCGGATGTCGTTATTACGAGAAAACAGTTAAAAAAAAAGTCAGGTTGGCCTTTTTCTGCTTCCATGGTATCAATGAAGTTTCATACTATTCTATTCTATTTAGACATCAGCGAATACAAGTGTCTTTCAAAATAAAATACATCCTGTACTTACATAACTAACCATTGAATTCAATTTTACATAAAAGAGCCAGATTACTTTGGATTTATCTTTGCCTACAATCCAACACAAAATGCAGTTTATCCATCTTAGATAACTTACTACAACCCAATATGAATGTGTGTATTATTATAGTGAAAGCATACAGAAACATGTTTAATCAGAGTAACTCTGACAGAAATATTTTGCAGTGGTTTGAGTCATTTTCCGATTTTTATTCTCAGTTGTCATCTGCATTGAACCAAGGTGCTTCAGGCCAAATTCCAGACATCGGAAAGCATTGATTTCTCTCCCTGAGACTCAAAGCACATGTTGGCTGCAGCCTCGGTGAGCCTTCATCAGGATGTAAAACATTACACAGCAATATCTCTTTCATAGAATCTCACATTTCAACCCAAATCACACTAACAAGCAAAGAACACTGGGAGCTTTATTGAAATTTCCCTTCTGGGAAAAATATAAATGCAATTTCATGGCTGTAATACATAAATAATAAAATTCAGTCCACAAATTTACACTTTTTATGCATCTATTTATAGCTTATGTTTCTGCATGCCAGAGATGATAGAAAAACACTTCTAGAAAAACATTATTATAACTCAAAGTGTTTTGATTATGTAACTTTGAACGTGTGTCTCTAAAACTTCCTCGTGTATATGTACTGCTTTTAGATATAAGTGTCTACAATAATATATATTATTAAAAAAGTATTTTTTTTTCACAGTTGGAGAAAAACTTGTTAAAGATGTTGAGAGGAAATAGTTGCTGTGAAAGCAATTAGGTTTGGTAACAGACAACTGTGGGGCTGATTGTTGTTGATGCTTTCATGCTAAACTAGAAATTACAGTTTCTAGGGCTAGCATGCGGGAAATCTAGGTTTGCTTCCCAGGGAGCACAACGAGTTTCGTCCAGTGTGGGTCCAAGACCATTCATGCTACTGCCTTACAATGAAGTCACTGGGTCTCCCTGTGCAGATCCCCATCCTGGATGAAATACAGGGTTGGGTCACGCTGTGATCGAATGCGATTTGTGCGGCAGAGGCGGCCAATTTCAATGTTAAGTCAATCTGAGGATCTGAGGTCCTGCCGCACAATTTTTGTGACGGGCGCTGTGGGCTGGTCGTAGCGCGAATTGGGCTCAAATATCTGAATTTGGCAGGTCGACGTGTGGCATCTATCAATCTGGGACTCAGCTTTGGACACGTGACGTATTCACCGACTCGATTAATAGCGTAAAATACTAATTCAATGTGAGCATTTTTGCACAAAATTTCTATCTAATTTTTAACCCGCTGGAGCTGCGGAATCACTTGAACTTGTCTTGGCTAGTGTTGGGTAAAGGCGGGATACACTCTGGACAGGTCGTCAGTGGCGGAACAAAAGACCTCCCTAACGTTGGGATATTTTTTTAGTTTCCATTGAAACGATACTAAAAAAAAATCCCCTAATTTGATTTTTGTTTTTATTTTTCTTCCCTCAGGTTAATGCAGGACATTGAGCCTTTAAACTCAGTAGTCACAGAGACACAGAAACACAGTGGAAGTGGCTGCCATACAGACATAGCCCCCGGAATGAGGTAGAAGCCTCCTGGTACCGGTAAGTTCTTTGAATGATCACATAAACCCAGACATTGAGAGGTGATTATCGATTTTTTTGTAGAACTCTTCACAAGCCCAAGGAGGCAAATTTTCTTTGTGATATTGGGCTATATGAATAAAATTGAATTGAACAATAAATGAACTTAATTTCTCAACTTCATCCATGTCTTCCATAGTTTGGAAGCACGATGTACACAGATAGTGCTCCGTGTAGCGATCAGGCTAAAAACATTAGCTGGTAGCTCCTCCCACACGCTCAGGAACACGTTTTTTTGACAAGCGGTGAGCAGCGAATTCACTGTGCATTCGGAATGAGTGCAGGGCATCCAGCCTAAAACTCATTTTAAAACCCCTTGTGCAAATCATAGAAAGCTGATTTGTTGTGGCGACACTATGTGTCCAAAGGTGAACAACATTTGATGATATTTGGGTTGCATAGAAATATGTGTAATAACTTGTGTTGCACTTTCTGTCTTTGTACTACCAGTATCTGTTATCTTATTTCACATCTATTTTAAATGCTGATTAAAAACTGTTGTCAGGTTAAAGACAAACAAACAAAAAGTTAATCAGCATTATATTTTATGTTACATTGCGAGAATCTGAGATTTTTGTATTTAACTAATGTTTCATTCAAGTTGTTCTGAATGAATGAATGAATGAATGAATGAATGAATGAATGAATGAAATGGTTTATTTCAAGCAATCAGGTCATAATACATACATAACATCATCAATTAATAAATCACAAGTTGATCACTTGAAAGGGAGTGGAAGGAAGCAAACTTATATAATCCAACCCCGACTCGACCATACCATTTTCTCTATATGAATTATCAATATCCGGTTCAGGACTTGATATCAAATATTAATAAAATCAGGCTATTAAGGATCATTAATATCATTAATGTAATCAAGTTTCAAAACATCCACGACAAATCATTTATATTAATCAGTAAAGAAAATTAATACCATAGTGATTGTAAACTTTTCAGTAATCATTACTGCATATTGCATAAACAGTAATCTAATATTTTCATTGAAAAAAGACACTTTGTGCATGAATTATGATAACACAAAAAATAATTAAATCGTCTTAATTTGCTAATGGAGTATTGATAAAGATATTCTCATGCGCCAGCAGAGCTTCAAGCTTAGCATCACGCAGAAGAGAAGGGGTTAGCTTAGCCTGGATGTCGGCTAACGCGGTTTTGAGCTCTGCCAGATCAGCTTCAAGATTTTTCTTCGGTGCCATGTTCAACTCTCCTCGTTGCGGTAGTTGTTGCTGCAGCTTGGTGATTAAAGTCGCTTGTAGACAACTTTAAAAAAGCTTTAAAAGCCGACGAGTTGAGGAGAGCTGGAGACACACGTCTGCTCGTGACCCGGAACCGAAAAAATATGGTCATCATGCTGAATTCTTTGACTTTTGTTTATGTTATTTTAAATCAAACAACAGTCTGGACCACAAAAAGGACAAAACATGAAACTTTAAATTGTAATCATATTTAAAGTACTGTGAGGATGTCATAAAATTGTCCAAACATTGCATATTAATAATAAAACCAGCATACTTTAGCATGTGGCTGAGCTGGATGTCGTAAAGCTTTTTCCCCATCAGAGAACAGCCAGTCTGAGCCTCAGCTGAAGTGATATTTAAAGTACTGATGGTTGACTAATGGTTTTGCAGATATCAGCCAAAGGCATCACGGAATGAGAGAACAGCTGTTTAAATGGGAATTATCCTGACAGCATGAGGGAGTGGACGTGACAAAGAGGACAGATCTGCAGTCTAAATTCTCCGAGCAGAAACTGGGCCAAAACGGAAACATAACAGTCTATCTGAAGTTCTCTAAGAGATCTTACAGTTCATGTTCAAAACTCTTAAGGTTAGGCCCAACGTAATTGAATCTGTCAGTAAAGAAATATATGATATGGTTGTTGTAGTGGAGCATGAGAAAAGTCTTAGAGAGAAGCACAAAAGTCTTTAGTGCTTTAGTTTGTTTGATAAAAACTGTTTGACTGATTCTGATTCTGAAATAGAGCAAAAAATCTAAAGGTGTATTCAGACTGGACACGTTTGGTTTGCTTGAAGTGAACCAGAGTTTATTTCTTCGA
This sequence comes from Oryzias melastigma, assembly GCF_002922805.2. NCBI lineage: Eukaryota > Metazoa > Chordata > Actinopteri > Beloniformes > Adrianichthyidae > Oryzias > Oryzias melastigma. The sequence continues at coordinate 9,534,204 of NC_050515.1, forward strand.
CAATCCGGAACAAATTTTTTGGTCTGAATATGTCCAACCGGACCCTGGTCCGGAACCAGGAACCGCTCTAGAACTTTGGTTCACTGAGATTTCTCAGTCTGAATACAATCCATGTTTGGAGCAACTTTGGTTGGATGAATGCAGACTCATAAAAACAAATTTAATTGTGATACTTACGCTTCATACACTGTTTTCCCAACAATCCATATGTCACAACCACATACTGTACCTTCTTAGTCAAAACTGGAAACTGAAACATAAAGTTTGAATACATGAATTATCCCAACAATTATCCAAAGCGCTGGACTTTGGTAATTTCTGCGACTAGTTTCTTTGGCCCACACTTGTAATTGGCCAATAACTGAGGAGATCTTTAGTCACATGGTTTTGTTTGTTGAGACAGAACAGTCTGCTTGACTGCAGTCTGAATACACCCCTAAACAAGCAGTTACACACAAGTGGCTTCAGAGTTAGATTGGTTTACACAAGATCCAATTGGCACAGCGACAGTAACAGACAGGTACTAGAACGCTTTAAAGAGGAAAACTATGATTTTCTTAAGCCTTTCAAAGTAAACTATATTCATTAATATGATCTTTTGGAACACTAAAAAACAATTATTTAATTAACTTAGTTAAGTTTGTGGACTGTTTTCAGACTTGTAAGCGAAACGACTCAATCTCATAGGTACCACCTTTCACTTCATGTTGGTCCCACTCATTTCACAATTTCGCCTTAGCGTGCTCGCGCTTGTCTGCGCATGCAAACAAACAAACATCCTCTTTTTTTTATGGATTATGGATAATTTGGAGCTTTGCAATCCTGACCCACAGTACGATCCGGATTTTGAAGTGCATGAAGTACCAGAGCGACCCCGAAGACTACAGCAGGAAGTTTCTGACTGCTAAGTAAAGTTAAGAGGTTTCTTTCTTAACTTTGCATTTATTGTTGAGCTAATAATGTCGTGCTGCTGTCCGTGTGCATGTGCCTGTACGCAAGGTGCAACGTGTGTGGAAATGCAGCATTAGCTCTGGCATTATATGCTTATACTGCATAATTTCAACTTTACATAAGCGTCTGGAGGTTGGAATGGCGCTGGCTCTGAGGTTTAGTCTCCCGAACAATTCACTTTGATACAGGCTTAACAAAACAGTCCTCTGTGAAGTGACGATTAAAGACAAAAAATTGCTGGCTGGTCCAACCATTTCAGACGAGCAAGCTCTTTCTTCTTTTACAAGTTTGAACAAACTCCTAAATCTCTGGCAGCCTAAAAACATTTTCTTACGAGCTGTCGTTTTGTCTGCAGATTAGATATAAGAGGAACTACTTTTTCTCAGAGTTGATGCTAAAATAATAACGCTTTGCTGATGATCACCGTAAGCTCCGCAGAGAAAGTGGGTGTTTATGTTACACTGGGGGCGGAGCTAGCAGAAAGGGGATATCTCACTCTGTGACATCAGCACGTGAGGATCCGCTCGTTTTCGTGGGTATTGGAGGGGCTGGTACTTAGAGAGCAGGTTTTCAGAGGATTACTCAGAAATGCGAGAATGGATCAAAATACCGCTTTGGGGTTGTTTATAAATGAACAGTATATTACATAAGCTCAAAAAGTAGTTTTTTTCATGGTATGGCCCCTTTAACAATGACAAAAAAAGCTTTTATTTCTTTGGTAGTCATTTCCCATTTTTTAAACTAGACATCTTGCCTGTTACAATATTAGAAAAGAAGCCTTCAAGAAAGTTTTGGGATACTAAAATAAACCTCTTGGATTATTGAACCAAATCACATGGAGATTCCCAAAGAAAAAAAAAAACAAAAGATGCAGCAATATTTGACATGAAAGTTCACTTCTTCACAAATGCTTGTGAATGTAAAATGTTTTTCATAGATGATGGTTTTTTCACAAGGAATGATGGACTCTAAATGAACAGAAAATGGCCCTTCTCAGATGGATGAGCAGCTACCAATACTTAGCCACAATCACTGTTCTTGTCTTCCCTCCTTGACACTGTGTCAATAAACACTAGCAAACACTCCAGACCTGCTTCTATAGAAGTGCTTACACTTGCTGATGATCACATAATGAAGTGCCCTTCATGAGTCGGCTTTGGTGGCTTTTCACAGCCTTTAATGCCATGGTTTAGAAGGTTAGGTTCTTCAGCTTTCAACACGCGAATCCTGCACTTTGGTTTGGTTTTATATAAAGAAATTATGAAATACTGTCAGGAGGCTGCATGGTTGTGTAGTGGTTAGCACTCTTGATTTACAGTGAGATGGTCATGATTTGAGTCCCGACTGGGACCTTTCTGGGTGGAGTTTGCATGTTCTAGTGTGGATTTTCTCCGTGAAGTCCGGTTTCCTCCCTCAGTCTAAAAATATGCTTCATAGGTTGATTGATGAATCTAAATTGCCCCTAGGTGTAAAAATATGTGTGTTTTTTTGATCCTGTAGGGGACTGTGACCTGTCCAGAACCCTGCCTTCACCTGACAGTAGCTGGGATAGGCTCCAGCAACCATTTGAGAGTATGGTGTGTTTATATTTCTGGAAGAATCAAGTAGTTTAATTGTTTTAACTGCCGAAGTTTATCAAATATAGTGGTCATTTGCTATTTGCGAGTCACTTTTGTATTTTTTTTGTGTAATTTTCCTTTTTTTTTGTTTAATTATTACAGCAGATTATGTTCTGCATCTTGATTGGCTGTAGACAATAAATCTTGTTTCTCCTGCACAGTACAGAATGCCTTCATCTTGCAAGGGGATGCTATATAACTTTTCCACACAGGTTGAAACTTTTAGAGTTTAAACAATAGGAAAAAGTGTAAAAATGTTCATGTCTGTCTGAGGAAAGTGTATAAAGTGTGCAGTGAGGAGTTTTACAGACTGGCTGGTTTTAAAACATCCAAAATAATTGTAATAAAACACACACATTACTTTTACAGACTGTGTTTATCACAAGTTATTTTTACAACACAACACCCACGATAAATGAGGGGACACTTTGTGATATTATTATAAATGTTGTTATATTTTAATCTTGGAAAAAATAAAAAATATATTTAATGAACCAAAAGGCTATGAACCAGCAACCGTTAAATATGATGAGAATCCAATTGTTGTTAAAATGAAAAGATACTCCCCTATTAAAGAAAAACTAGCTTTGATGTTTCTGTCCTTTTTCTTGCTTATATAAGACTTGATTTGTGCAGTTTAAACAGAAAAAAAACAAAGAAAACCTCAGGAAAAACAACTAAAGAAAAAGTTCTAAACATTTTAGATCTATTCTTCTGATTCTACACTGGAAATAGAGAATATGTTCACTCTGGAGCATCAAAGATCAAAAGCCTTTTTGGCAGAAAACATATTGAAGGAATTAGAGACTTTGATCATATTTTTGTCTCCTACGAATTTCTGAGAATTTAAAAGGATCTTTCTGCTGTGCTGGTCCGTCTGTAGTATTTAGTTAATATCTTTGTGTCTTTCATAAAGTTCTGTAGCTTTTATTGCAAAAAAAGAAAAGAGAAACTATCAAATAAAAAGGACAGGTAGACCTTGAAACTCTGTGTTAGTGTGTGTGTCTATGGGTGTGTGTGTGGTGAAGCTACAGAAGAATCTTCACTCTGAACAAAATCATCAATTGCTTTTATCTGGAACAAAATAGGTTTCTCTGTAAAAGAGCGGTCCTAGCAGCCTCTAGAACTTTCAGAAATACATTATCTATGTTATTATCAATCTATGAATTAAAGTCTATCAGTGACCTCATCAGACTTTAGGTAGTTTCATGAAGTATCACCATGACAAGAGGCTGTAACTGTCTGAATTAAGGTGTCTCAATTAAGAAACATAAAAAACTCCAGTTTTAGTTTTTATACATAGAATTTTTTTTGTTCATATACTTTAAAAATAACGTGAATGCATTTTAAGCTGCAGATCATCGTAACCTTTACAGGCCTCATTGACAGCGAGCAAAGGTCACGCATATAGATATGAATGTATGCATGGAAATGAAGTAATATCTTTTATTTGTTAGATTTTTGTTGCTTTTCTGAAAAGTCAAATCTGGAATGTTGAATAAAAAGACAAACAGGTTTTTTGGGGTTCCATGCTGATTGCATTAAAAACATATTTTCCTCAAAATGTTGGTAGAAAGCAGAAGAAATACTTTTTTAAAGTTGTTTTTTTTTCCAACATTTTTTTCTGATTCTTGAGTTAGAATTCACCTTAATCTCCACAGAAATGACTCTACAAGACCCCATTAGAAAGCAATTGCATACAGACTAAATGTAAATGCAAGTTTTTTCTGCACTAAACCGGTAATTATAAGACATTTCTATGTGGACCCCATACAGTTTTTCAATTGTGAATGTATATAGAGGGGGTTCAAGCTTTAACGCACACTTGGCAAGTCCTTCTAAATAATCTTGTTTGTTACAAGAAACATTTTTTTGTTGGAAAAAAAAAGCTTTTTTTTTTTTTTTTTTAGAAAACAAAGCTTGTAACTCATTTCTTCCTTTGCAAAGAGCTGTACCTGAATTGTATTTATAAAGACTAAAATGGTAACATTGCAACATGTAAAAAAATGATTTATTACAGAAAGACAAGCTTTGAAAACAGAAACTTCCATTATGAGTATGTATAATATAAACACTTTCATGTAATCAGAAATATAGATTCCTCGAATGACTGACATAAACAGTGATCAGCAACATAAAGAAGTCAGTAATCTGCTGTTCTTGTTAAAAATAAGGTTTTACTTTTAGTCTGAACAGCTAAAATGTAAAAAGTAATAGGTTAGTATGTTTAAATGTATTTATCGCATCTTTTTAGTGTTTGAACCAAAATAAACACAAATAAACTTAGTTAAAAAACATTCTTAAATGAATAAATTTAACTTTATTCTATAGAAAAAGTACATTTTCTTCAAAACAATCGCAGTATAGCGAGGGTAACATAAAGGTGCATTAAAAATTCCGAGGAGGTTTTGGAAAGTCCCAGTAATGAGACTTTTAAGAAAAGAGACTGTTAGAGAGCATTCTGATGTGCAGCATGGAGGTGATAGTTGGCTCATGAACCACTTTAGGCTGTTTGAAAAAGCAGTCAACACATCACACATCATCTGAACACCCCCCTTATGATCATCTGCACACAAAGCTGACCCAGGCTGCAGACTGTGCTCATTAGCTGCAGATGAAACGGGGATGGCTGCTCGTCCAGCTGTAGCCTGAGCACCGTTTCTGCACTGCTGCAGCCTTTGGTCCTTGTTTTTAAGAGGAGCATTTCTCTTTTTACCTCTGCAGGGATTTGCCTCTGAGCTGCAAAGAATTTATTGTTTCAATTCTTTTTTTCATTTGTCACTTTTTATGGCAATTTGAGAGCTAAAAGCGGTAGTAAAAGTAGCATTACTTTACAGATAAGTTTCATGGGTTCACTTGTGCCTGTACTCAATTTTTAAAGCCGTTCAAGGTCATTCGTGACTTCTTGGATTTACTAGGATGCTCAAAATGTGTTTTTTAGGCTGTGAAGGAGTCATTTCTTGTTCAGGCAGCAGTGAATGCAGTTTACATTTTTCTGTACAAAGATGTGGATGTGAGGATTTTGTAAATGTTTCATGGAAAACAACTTTGTACAAAACTTAAAAAAAAAAAAATGACCTGGAATGTGAAAAAAGGAGGTCTGACCCCAAAGCGTCTATGCCAGGCCCGGCCGTGGGCTACATGGCGCTCCAGGCAATAAGCAAATTTGGTGCCCCCTGCATTCAGACGTCCCAGCCGGGGCCCGAACCGAGATATTCTGGCTAACTGCCTGCACCACCATTCAGCCAGCATTTAAGAGGAAAGTAGGGGGTATTTCAACTGTTAAAGGTGTTGGACAAAAAAAAAAAAATCACTAGATTGACAGTTAAATTTGTGTTTTTTTGACCAGCGTGCAAAGGGGAGTGAATTTCCAAGCAATTTTATATAAGTAAAGCAGATAAACCTCTGCTTTGAGCCTGTGTTTCCTCCTCTACTTTTTTTTCATCCTCAAAGTTTTCAAGAAGCACTAATAGCGGCAATACTCCGCATCAAAAAATTAACATAGAATCATTGTTATTTTGGACCCCCTCTAGCAGATGGCACCCTAGGCGGCTGCCTAGGTGGCCTATGCCCAGGGCCGTCCCTGTTCTGTTCATGATTGACCCCTGTCTGCCTGACCCTGCCTCAGCTTTACAAAATTATAGTTGCATCAAACTCATGCTATGTCGTCCTGTCTGTCCAAAGAACCGGATGCATTTGGATTCAGCTGTGACACAGTCTGTCAGTTCTGTTTTGTTTTTCCTCATTTTTATGTCTTCTTTCTGGCGGCTCTCCGTGGATTGACACACCGCTGCGTGCTCTTTAGGTTATTTTTAAGCTATATTTAAGTGGTTCTGTTTCTGTTACTTTTAGTACCTCATTTTGGCTTGTATTTTGGCCCTTCATCTGGGTCATTCTGACACCCCCATGAACCGTCTGAGTGTCTGTAACATAACCAACATCGAAATCATATTATCTGAAGTCTCTGCTTACAAATCTCACCTACACGTCTGTGATTCTGCAAATTGAGAAGACTGTTGGTCCACTTATGGACAGAAACCCAATTAAAAACAAACTGAGGAGTCTGGCTTTTGTTTTACATCTTGAGTTAAACTAATCAGAGCAAACCTGGCCTGAATGTCTTCTGTGCATCACTTGACTGAAGTGGAATCAGTTCATAATCTTGACGATGCAGGTAATCTTGGGGGTAATGAATTACAAAGCGAAAAATTGCTGTAATTAAATGACTTTGTCAGTAATGTAATGAATTACAGTTCAAATTTTGGTGATTAAATTACAATTATTCGACTACAGAATCCCTAATTATTTCATGACTCACATTTTGGTGCAGTGAAACCAAAGGAGACAAATAGAACTAATTTAAAACAGTTTAGTTTGACATTGTCTCTTGGTTAAATGAAACAAAACGGATACAAATAAATAAAAAAAAAAAAGTTATGCATCCATGCAAGTAAGATGAAAAGAGCGTAAACATGGACGTGGACAAATTCGTTGGTGCATTCTGCAACTTGAAATTTCTTATTTCTTATTTGTTGAAAATAAAAGCAAAAACATTTCAGTTCAGTGCAAGTTATGTCCTGGAGATGAACCGTTTTCTAGCACCCAACTGTCAATGAGTAACCTATCTATGCACTTAGTTCTATATCTATGCAATGTACATTTTCTTGTTTTCATCTGGTGAAATTAATGATTTTTAATGGTGAAAAAAAAAGAAAAAGAAAAAACTATTTACCTTTGTGTAGCTTTTATGTTTTTATTTTGTTTAGAGCTTTAGTCCAGGAATAAATTATAATAATAATCCTTACTTGCTTTAGTTTCCCTATATTATTTTGCCTATTGCACACTATAAATAGATTCACCTTTAGGTGAGAGGTCAGCAACTTTTAACTCTGAACGAGCCATTTGGGTTGATTTCTTACTGACTACAACACAGCAGGAGCCACAAAGTCTTCCTTCACCCCTTAAAAATGTATACTATTGTTACTATTATGATAAACTGTTGTTCATTTTGCATGAATAAAGCACAAACATTAAAAGAAAACAGTCTTTTTTTTTACTTTTGACAGAAGTTCCTTTCAAAATAAAAGACACCCTGTCACATGTGATCATCTCAATGCAGTAAAAGTATTAGAAGCAAGTGGAATGTCAGCAGTGATTACTGGTAAATAAAAATAGATAACTTCACTGTTGTTGTAAATCTAACAAACCAAAATGAAATCCCAGCTAATTAAGTGACTCCGATGTCCATTGATTTTTTTTTTCTTTTGTAGCACAGGACAGACCACAAAAATCTGTCAAAATGTTATAGTTCAACTTGTGATACTCTGCTTCAGTTGTTTATAAATGAGTTAGTTGACTCCTTTTTTCTCTTTTACTGCTTTCTCACTTCTTACTTTATAGTTACTTTTTAACATTTAGAAACTTTTTTTTTCTTTAATAAAAGAGCCACATTGGAGGGGTAAAAGAGCCACATGTCGCTCTGGAGCCGCAGGCTGCAGACCCCTGGTTTGGGTGAAGGAAGTGATTCTGAATTTATGTGGAGTTCGAAGATTTTTTTGTGTTTTGACAGTCATTATTCCAATCATTCCGACACCGCATGAACGCAGCATTTCTCTAAGTTCCCATTTTTTGCCTGAGAACATCCAACCACTGGTGAAATTGTCACTAAAATGACAGCTTAAGTCAAAGTTTTCAAATATGACCCCCAAAATATTCTGTTTTATTAGATGTGTATTTGTTATTAATAAAAAATTAAACATGTTTTCATCCAGATTTGATCTTATTTTTCTCTCTAGTGAGGTGGATTACCATAACACCCCACACATCTAGTCCTGGTCCGGCCTTCTGTCAAACTTTAGAGCCCTTTGTGACCCAAAAGTCAAGACGTTTGTCCACCGCTGCTTCAGTCTCTCAAGAAGTAGTGTATTAGTTTTAATTAATCATCATTTCATCCAGTAACTAAAGAAAATATATCAATTAGTCTCTAAAAGTAATTTACCCAACACTGAATGCAGAAAAATAGATGGGCTCCCTGATACTTTGGTAAAATGGTCTTTGTTGGACTTGCATTATAAGTATCTTTCTTTGTCCTGGCCGGTTTAAGTCTCATTGACAGTTTAGGGGCAGCACTGAAGCACTTATTTGCTGAAAGTGGCTGCATGAGGTACATTAAGACTTCCTTTCCTTCAAGGAGTTCAGTGTTTGAACACAGAGACCCCGCACGATCGCAGGTGCGTGTGTCTCATTGTTAAAAAGCCGAAAGCTTTTGTCTGCATTCTAACTGGCATTTTCTGGGCAGCTTTTGCTCCCATGGAATCAGGCGGAGCCAAAAGGTTGCCTGTTAGCTTCACGGAGACGCACGAAAAAAAAAAAAAAAAAAATCCCACGTGGGAACAAGCGTGTCCTCCGACTCTGTCATCTGCATCGCAGCGCTCTCCCCCAGGAAAAACTTCAACAGAAAAACAAGATGATTAAAGAAGCGGGCAGCAATACCAAATGACTCACCGTGCAATTTACCTCCAGACGTGAGCTTTCATAGCAGCTGTTACTCTGCACTGTCTACAACACGTACGTTTGCTTATTTTGTCACACAACTTGACATTTCCAAGTAATTACAGGTGTTTCTCATTATTGGGTTCCTGATTTGAAGGTGTGTTCTCACAGCACAGGCAATAACAATAAAAAAGGGACATTTTCTGTTGCTTTCATAAGACATGGATATGATTATGATCTGAGGCTGCAACATATTGATGTCTGTACAGTTTTAATCTGTCATGCACTTCTTGCCTGTTAATGATTATGTATGGTAAACTGCAAAACGACTTATCCTGGGTCTGATCTCAGACTTCTTAAGATCAACAGATATGGGAGAGAAATGTGAGGCTCCAACATAGGAGGATGTAAGGATACAAGCACATCAAGAAGAGCCTTTTGCTGAAATATCAAAGATGTGACAGGTGATAATTTGCAGTGGCAGCTTCTGGAGAGGAAAAGTCCAATCTCCATTATTCTGCATATGTGCTCATCTCTTTATAGCAGAGACAATTCTGCCTTTAGTGATCTCTCAGTGCGTGGTGCACATCCCATCCACGCCTGACAGCGTACTATGATCTCTTCTTAAAAAAAACACACCATTGACGAGTGTTTTAAGCCCCGTGTGTCTCCTTGAACAGGGGATAAATGACTATCTGCTTTAAAAGCTTACCAATATAAATGATTAATTCCAGCAAAAAAAAAAAAAGTGCTCTTAGCAATTCACCACATGCTGCACACACAGCCTTAGCTGACATTCAATGCATAAATAGCTGAGCTAATGCAGAGACATTGTGAGACAGCATGTGTGCACGCACCTGCTTTTTGTGTAGATGAGCAGCCCTCCGCGGCGTAATGGCTCTGCATTTTAGGCCTGCTGTCAAATCCTATAACACAAACCCGACTTGAAATCTGTGTTGTACAAATGAGCATTTGCATAAAGAAATTGTTCAAGTAGATATTTTCTAGTTGGTAGAACAGCAATGTAATAAAAAAGAAAAAAAAACAGACCTACAAATATTTTGACTGAAAAGTTATTTTTCAGCAGAGTTAAATTGAAAAAGTGAGAAGACAAGCCACATATTTAGCAAAAATAACTCATTAGCCAAAAAAAAAAGCTGCTTTTATTTGTGAACATTTTAAGGTCAACTCAATTAGCCTATATCCTTTTCTCAATTTGAAAGCCTATTTGTATTGGCTTTTCAATCCTCTAAAATCATTAAGCTGTGGAAAATTTGTAATTTGCTAGTATGTGCCAAAGCCTGGATCTTTCCTAACTGCTGCATAATTGATGGCTAACATTGCATCGCAGGCAGGAGAGCCGTTGTTAGTGGGGCAACAGCATGAAAAGCAGAGGTGACGGACTGTGCTTCAGCAGGTAAACTTATTATTTCATTAGACCTTGAAGTGTGCTCCGATTCAGGCTCACAACCTTCAAAACCCACAAAGATTATGCTTACATGGTGATCTACATTCAGGTTGCACAGGTCACGATCAGGAGAATTAATCTGATTATCATTATTTATTATGTGAAAAATCGCCTGTCTTCACAAATGCTTCCTGAGGATGCAAATGGTCTGCCGGAATGATCAAATTTAAAGCGTTGATATATGAAGTCATTACAGCCGCAAAGTTAGCAAAGAGAGTGCCAGAAAAAGAATATCTCACACAAGGGAGGATTTTTATTGTGATGTTTCAAGTCACGTAAAGGAAAAACTTTAATTTTTTGGGGGATTTTTGCTAAACTCACTGTAGGTAAACCAACATGTGTCTCTGAAACAAAGGAAGCAATAACAGCAGAATTAGTCAGCTGTCATTATCACAGTGTCTTCTAATCAAATGACAAAACGGCTAAAATTGATAATTTAATTTTACTTATAATTAAAATAATCTTTAGGTCATTATTTTATCTCCACGTGTGTCTGTAGCTCCATTTAGTCACTTCCTCTAAAGGGTTTTGTACTTTTCTGACATATTTGTATTATTTTTTTACTCTTTTTTCCCAAAGATGGATCACCTCCTGTCTACGACCCTTTGTCGACTCTACGACTATCAACCCCAGCACAGGTGCATTTGACTACAACTACAGTCACACATGTTGCACTGACTCGTGTTTAAGCAGCCACTCTCAATGACAAGTCTATGTAAACACAGGTCAACCCAAATGTCCAGCTTTCCCTTGCGTTTAAGCATCTGGGCTGTACTTACCAACGTTCATTGAAGGTGCGCTTGAAGTTCAACCGGTTGAACTTCTTGATGCTAAATCATGACAACAATGAACTGTGATCATTGAGGGACTGGAATTTGGTAGAAATGTGTGGAAAGCGTCCTTTTTATAATATGGGGGTACCAACTGTTGTAAACATGAAGTTATTAATTGCTTATTTCTGATAATTCCATGACACCAATTCTTTCAAATATCAGAATAGAGCTGTGACAGAAAAAGAACGGAGCAAGTATAGTACTAGGTAGCATAAACCTGGTCTGTCACTTCTCTATTCTCCTTATAGAAATGTAAACATTTAGCATTTTGTCTGAAACAATGATCTTATAAAGGGAGGTGGCTGGCTTAATTGAGTGATGCCTGGTGTAATGTGCATAACTAATTCCACAAAGGTGTACAGATAAGTGTAAATCCTATCATCATCATCATCATAGTGCTAACAAATTCACCTGACTGATGAGGCAAGAAATTCCAGGATGGCGTTGTGTGTTTTTTCTTCATTACAGAGGGCGATGTGTCAGGCTGAAGCAGAGAAAATAATGAACCGTTTTCCGGCAAATTTGGAGGCTGAGTGTGACATGACATTAACCGTAGATGTTTACAGGTTATTTAGGTCTGATGGGAGCATTTACAAGGGACTTCTCAGAAATAACAAGCTTCCTATAAAAAGAAAATTACACACAAAACAAGAACCAATACTGAGACAGATTTGAGTTTTACGGAGCCATAATGAACCCTCTGATAAGTGCGCAATTACCTTTGAGCTTGTTGTTGCTCTCGCTATTAAATGCACTCTGTTTACTTGTGGTTTGCTATTTTTCTGCCTGTAGAGTCAAGGGCCTGTTAATGATTTCAGGGCAAGTGTTTAAAATAAATGGTGACCTCGTGGCCTCACCTCGGCTTTTCATAGTTGCTTGACATAATAAGCAGTTAGCGGCACCTCAGCAGCTCTCCTCTGCTGGATTTCAACCAGAGGATGGGCTGACCTGTGGCACCTGGTAAAAAGCTGCTGACTGACAGCTTGATTCATAGCTTTCCATAATCATTAGTTTGGCTGCGGCTTGTGTGAGAGAGAGTACAAAAGATGATGTTTGGAACAACGGCCATTCACACACAAATGGTTGGGACAGCGTGACATTCAGCTCCATCATCCAACACGACTGTCGGGATGAAAAAACCCACATTTATGCACATCAAATGGTTTTTACACCAAAAGAGAATAGAAACATGACCTTTCTATATATTTATACTAAAATAGAGCTGTGTTATTGTTTAGCCTTCTGCATCTTCATCATTATTCATTTTGGCAACTCATCAGAACTTCTATTTCTGGACTCGCTGCCAAACTTTGTAAATTTAATTTGGCTTTGGCCCCTCTTGACACAACCTCCTGCACTTCCCCACACTTGGGACAGGCACACAAAAGCACTGGATTGTTCCCCCTTGTGATGGCATTCAAAGGAATTGGAAATAGCTACAGGAGCAATAAAGATGTGTACTGAATAACCATAGACAGATAGGGTATACAATGAACAAATACTTTGAGGTTACCTATAGAAAGCTGAACAAAGAAAATGAAGTAAGAAATAGATCAAGCAAATTGAGTTTAGTCCACCCACCTTGACAGCGTTCCAAAAGAGTTGATTAAGTGGTACAGAGTAGAAAGAAAGTAAAAAAAAAATGGTGTGGGAACAGATGAAGAATTGTGTTGAAACGAGTGGAGGAAGGTCTCAAGTGTGATGTGTGATTAAAGAGTGTCAGCAAAAGTGAAAGGAAAGGTGGTGAGGGCAGCCATGTTGTTGGTTAAACCCTTAGTCACATTCACAAAGCTGTGGATATGACTTTACTATTGTGTGGTATCCTTATGTTACAGCTGAAGCTGTATGCTTTGATTTATTGGTACTTTTAGACGACTTTTTGTTTCTGTTTTCTTTTGTTTTCTGATTTTCCCCTTCCTGTTTGCAGATTGATGCCCAAATTGTTCAGCGTACCTGATTGGATGAGGGCCTCCAACAGCAGTATTCAAACACTACCACATCATCTATTGGAGCCCGTCGGCCCCCTCTCAGTTGGGAGCAACAGAGCATTTTGATTTTCTTTTCCACCTTTATGCTACATCCTTTACAAGCCCCAAGACGGGGGTGGAGCATAAATTGGGAATTTGTTTACCCTTCATCTGAGAATTGTTTACCCTTTGTCCATGATTAATTGTGCTTATGACCGTTTTGGTAGCCTTCTCTAATAAGATGGCCTTTGGATTTGCCTTTTTGTTTGTTGGGCTTTTTGGTGTAGTTTGATTGGCATTTCATTTATAAGAGTTGATGACGATGATGTTTGATTTTGGAGATTTTGTTTTGGCCTTATGTTTGGAGAAGTTAGATGAGTACACAAAAGCTGACTTACTAACAATTCCTTGTCCTTGTGATTTCTATATTAGTAGGCAGGAGATAAAGGACCGTAACATTACGCCACACTCTAGCCGTTGGTAAGGTGCGAGTACTGGCTGTTTACTGAAAGTGTGCAAAGTCTTTTTGGGCACTTGATACTGAGTGCCTGTGAGATGCCACTAGAACGCCCATAAATATTACGCTCTGATTGTATATTTTCCTATTTTTAACAGCTGCATACAATTGGTGCTACAAGAGCCCACATCTATCCCTCGAACTAATGAGTTCCCTGGTCAATGTGCAGGATTCAGGGGATCGAAACAGGAAAAATCTGTAAGGCACACCTGCATCTAACATACTTCCCATGGACTTACCTTTAAGTGTTGCTTGTTACATCCTGCAGCATGCCAGTCGAAGCAAATATGCATGAACATTTTTACCTTACAGACCTACTGGGTTGTCTACGACCTTAAAGTTACCCTGGGCCAGCTATGTGTTTCACACAGATTTGCCCATTTGTCAATCACAGACAGTCCATATCCACCATGAGGGCCCGGTCCCACAGGATTTGACGGCCATATTATGGGTAAAAAATTTGGAAAATCTGCCACACGCGCTTAGAGGCGCTAACTTAATGCATGTTCGTGAAATAGCAGTGATACAGACGCTGGAGTCCATTCCACTGCCACTCCAATGCCAGTGCGCTGCTTAATCGCGTATAAGTGCATCCTCCCACGTTCAGCCACTAAACTGACGCTGTAAGCAGTGGTACAAATGCAGCCGGGGATACAGCCGTGCACGAATGGGAAATTTTGGCATCCAAGTGCGTGTGCCGGCGTTCGCTCCACGCCCCGATCTCGCACTGAAACTGCATTGCTGTCCCATGGCCATTGCATGGCTGTACCACTGGTACCACACGCAGTCACCCGGTCTAAATTTTTGTTCAGTTAAAAAATTCTTTCCGGGTGTAACGGCAGCTAAATTCTGCGTGTATGTGCGTCTATTCCACGGCCATATATCAGCTGTTGCACTACCAGTCCACTGCCAGCAGGGTCTGTACCACGGGGATGAAATGTTCTCCGTGCTTCAGCCGTGATTTAGCCATGAAAGCCAGTGGGACCGGTTCTTAAGGCTTTAGAGACAGTGACTCTAGGAAAGTGCTGAAGATGTTGAGATGCATTTTGGGAGTGATGTCTATGGATAGGGTAAGGAATGAATCCAGCAGAGGAACATTTCATAGATGTTTGGAGATAAATGCAGGGAAGCAGATTGAGACAGTTTGAACATGTTGAAAAAAGGGACAGTGATGATGTTGGTAGAGGGATGCTACCAGGAAAAGAGACCTTGAAGAAGACCAAAGAGGAGGTTCATGGATGTGATTAAGGAGGACATGAGGGTAGTTGGTGTGAGTGAAGAGAGGCAGAGAATTAGATTAGATGGAGGTAGATGATTTGCTGTGGCAATTTATGAAAAGGAACAGGTAGCAAAGTCAAATATGATGAATAGAGCTGGATGTTGTGAAGAAGGACATGAGAGCGGTAGCAGCATAGGGTTATGGAGGTGGATGATTTGCTGTGGCAACCTCCAGAGAGAACACTTTTGATATGCAACAATGTGCAGTCAGTGAGCTTTTCACTCCTTTGCAATAAGACACAAAGGAATTACAAACGCTCACCTGCCGTGACCCTCGGCCTTTGTTCAAAGTGATTCCTCAGACGATAATGATAATACGAGGTTCAGGTGATGATCTGCTCTGTAGATGCTAATACAAGTGGAAAACCAAAGCAATGCAGCCTAATGAAGGTGACGTGCAACAAAAGCAGTTTGCCAACAAAAGGAAAAGCATCAGTGAGAACACAATTGTTCATCTGGGCCTGAAAATGGTATGTGACACTCTATTTTCTGTGCATTGATATGCCATGCAAACAGTATGCTCATTATGCACTATTTCAATACAGGCACAATGCTTCTCCTTTATTACTACACAGGCTCCCAGTGCCTCTGTAGGCTCGGCAAACTAGGATGGATCATGTGCAGTCTTCACAAAATTACAGATACAGATATTTTTTTTCTCTGCTAAGTACGAATTGTGCTTTACCAGAGATGAATAAACACTGACGGTCTATGTATCTGAAAAAAATATCACATACTGTGAGTTTGAGTTTTAATATTTATTTTCTGTGAAGGTTCTATATTTAAACAAAATACTTTGTGTTGAATAAAGATATCGAGTTTACTAAATACTCTTTATGCCTGGTTCATACTGGACTCCGGGAAGTGGCGTGGAGTGGAGTGCATGTGGCGTCCTTTCTCTCCTGCAATTCACACCATATGCACATTTTTCTGCGACGGACGACAGGTGCTTCTGCTAAAGCTTTTTTGTTTGTTTGTTTGTGCCATCATGGATAAATTAATCACCTAAGGATATTACCCCATGTTTCTGTTAAGAAGAACTGCTTTCTGCCTCTCTCTCGTTGTTTTTTTACACCCAAAACCCATACCGACGCCCACGTTGATCTGTGTGTGTGTATCTGCCTGTTTTTTTTTTTTGTTTTTGTTTTTGTGTGTGTGTTGTGATTGTATGTTAATTTCCATCTCTGCAGTCTGTGTATATACAAAAACATGATCACATTAGTCAATCGCAGTGTTTTATTGTGAAAACTTGGTTATATTTTGAAAATAAACCAGATTTTCTCTTGTATCTTGATGTAACTTCCCGCCAGAATTGACGCGGATCGCTTGCGGGTCACACACAAAATACAGTATATCAGACACAAAGACGATCCGCTGCAAGGCGCGAGCCTTCTGTGAGCCCAGTCATGGGTAAACAAGGGCGCCGAATGGATGCGGCCTCCGTTCCACATCCCGTGTGAACCAGGCATTACTCTAACCGTCAAGAGATTTTAGAAGGATTGATATGTGTTATGTGGTTATTTTCTAGAGGGAACAAAAATGAAGATTGTTCTATGTAGCTTCCATAAAGTAGTCTGTGACCATCGGTGGTTAAAAGAATTTGTCAGGACTGACATCTGAATTTTGGGCGAGATCTTACAGGTTTGCTCAACTTGGAGGAAGCCTAAACTAGACCCTGAATATGTATTGGTCTATCTATGGTGTATTTAAGTTGAGTCCATCTCTCAACCGTCAGTTAGGTTAAATTATCTCCTGTCAATCCGGCCTTCCCCCTGAGTCTTGGAGGAGTGGTTTGTCCTGCCATCCCTATGTCAAGTACTTCATCCTACTCTCTTTGCTCATCTAAAACCTAAGCAATCAGGCCCCCTGCCCTCTCCGCCTTCTCAGAGACCTTGTGAAATTCATATTTGTGTCATGAGTTATGTTTTTGTACCTCCAAAAACAAACTTGACTGTTTTTTCTGCTGTATTACTGTCTGTTATCATGTGGGCACATCACCTTAAAAATAAAACATTTTATTGTGAATGGTGTATACTTGTATAGCACTTTTCTACCTTCCTTGGAGACCCAAAGCACTCTACAGTCACAGACCCATTCACACACTGGTGGTGGCACTGCTGCCGAACACTGACACCAACGTTCCAACAGAGCCAATTTGGGGTTCAGTGTCTTGCAGGCAAGGCGGGAATCAAACCTGCAATCTTCTGATTGCGAGTCAACCACCCTACGTCTGCACCACGGCTCCCGATGAAAGTATAAAGGAAGTTTTTCTTTCCAATCACGGACATAATTTTGGTTCTCCGGCGTTTTGCTGCGATATTGATAGATTAGACTAGAAAAGCTTGTGTTGCAGTGTAGAGAGATGGATGTCAGACGCAGAGATGATGGAGGCAACGTAAACATTCTGATTAATTATTAGACATTCTAATTTTTTATCAACTCAATGGAGACGCGCACTTGAGACGGACCAGTGTAAATACGCCTTAAGTGATTTATGAATACTTTGAAAAACTGAAGACTTTAGATGTCTTGCAGCCTTGTTTGGACCTCATCATATTGCCATGGTACCAACCTTCTCCTTTGTGTCCGAAGCCTTGACTGCGTAAGAGAAAAATGTACATAGGTAATGTGAGCTCACCAATAAAAAATGCCTTACTACCGGTTCCAATGAAGTTAAGTCAATTCAGTCGCCATTTTTCATTGCCATGGTATAACCAGACAATGTTAGTAATCAGTGATTGGTCCAAGTCGGTCTGAGTCAACATTTCCATGGCAACTACTCTAGATATTCAGGAGTGAGCTTGTTGGAAAGACACACCCCTTCCATTGAAAGTGGGTTCAGGAGAATCTGTCAATCAAATGATTGAAACGTTAGAGACTGGGGCCAGTAGGAACTACATGCTTGACTGAGGGGTTTGATTGGCCAATGAATAACTTAAATAACTTACTATTAAAAACTAAAATATCATGAGGAAAAAAGTATGATTAGCAAGAACATGTTAATAAAGGTATCACAGTAAGAATGTTGATTCTGACAAATGGAACGACTGAAAAAAACTTTTTATTTCTCAGTTGAAGTCTGTTTTTTTTGTTTTCTGGGACCAGCGGGTACTTCCTGTTTGGAATGCGAGTCCAGTCCAGAGATTACTCAGTCCAGTTATCACTTATACAGTTTATAATTTGAGTTGATTGTCTGCTGGTCTTAATTACACAGACCTCTAAACACGTTGGTAACGTAGGTAAGCCATACCAACAGCTGACAAGATTGAAACCACCACTTACCACGCCAGCAAACACAAAACGCTGCTCTGGCACAAATGGCAAAGGAGTATTTTGAGCGCAGGAAAGGGTAGTGGGAAATCAAACCCCTAACCAGGATTTTGACATAGTTTGGTGCAGATGGCGTTCTGTGAGTGGGCTGTAGCTAAGCTTATTTGGGTGGGCCCGGCCAGTTCTCCAGAGAGCTCAAAGCTGGGCTGTGGTAAACATTTGAGCTTCCCTCATTTCCAGCCACATGCCATTTCCTAGGTCGCCGTCTGTTTTCTGTTGCTCAGTTTGAAACAACCAGCATGAAACATTTGCACCATTCATGCCCTCATCTACATCTAATACAACTTATCAGTTTAGAACTTTGTCTAAATAAAGACCATTGTTTGTCATTCTGGTGTTCTGTTTTTCCAGGCTTTGATAAGACAGGTTTCATCATCTGAACCAGAAGAAGTAGATTTATAAATCTCATAAAACAATTCCACCACACGGTATTTAGAAAGCATTCATAGGGGAATTTGTTTCTAACATTAGTTTTGCAATTTCCTTTATACATCTTACAATACAATTATTTATATTAACATAATTATAATGCCATAAACTGGAGGACATGATGTCACTAACAAGCACCACTGACCTCCACATTTTCATTTCCTAACTTGTGAGACAGAAGGAAAAGAAAAAGGAGCGAAGCCTTCCAACCATTCTAAAAGTCCTGTGTGAATATATGCAGAGGGCAGATACCTCTGTCATCAAGATTGCTGTAATCAGGGTATTCATAAACCCACAATGGAGCAACAATGGAAGCAGCCATGTGTGGTGGAATATGTAGGAGAAGTTGAGTTCTTTAATTTCGGAGGACAAAGCAGCCATTTATTCCTTGTTCCAGAGAGTGTGAATCTGACTTCACAACGTCACATTACCTGAATTTAATTTTTGGATATTGTCGTTCAAGTGAAGATACGGCGAGCTGAACTAATGTGGAATCGCAGCCAATGGTCTCGTTTCTCACTGCTTATTGTATGCAGCCAAAATACATTAAGCCAATTCAAGTCACTCTTCAAAAAATGCTGCAGAGGATGTAAGGAATCGTCTTCTACCACTTTCTAATTAACTGATGCAGGCAGCGGGAAGGAAGGAAGTATCGGAGGTTTGCTTTCTTTTTGACAAGACACGGAGAGTGCTGAAAAAAAGGGGAAAAAAATGTCTGGGTTTGGTGACAGCTCTGGCTTTTGAAGAGGAGATCTCGGCATGACATGTCATGGCCAGCAGATGATGTGGGACTGGAGTGACAGGAGGAGATCCACGCTTGCATAAACAGCAGGGAAAGGCATTGTCACATCTGTTAACCACACAAACCCTCCCATCAGGATGTACACTGGCTGAACACTGGAGCATGAAAACACCATAAACACAACATCCTGTGTGGAGTTTGTTTATGTTTGTTGCTTTTTTAGCTATGCGGAAGGAATTACTGTGAGCAATGCAGTGTGATTTACACTAAAAATAAATGCGTCCGCTGCATCATCGTGGACGAATGCAGAACGTATGTTATTCAGGCAGTTTTTCTTTTTTTTTTTCTGATTTGTGAGATCAGAGCGACGTTCACTTGTCAGTCTGTTTGTGTCGAGTCTGTTTTTCGCTGCTTTGTGTGCAAAAGTTTCACCCTGAGTGTGGCTGAGGCACACTGACTGTAACACTTCATGACAGGCTGGACAAACAGCCACTTCAGCTGGCAGTCAGGCGGGCGGGGTGTCGACTCTTTTCTCGCCGCATGATTGTTAATCAACACAAATAAAACACAAGGAGGGTTTGTTAGAGTTGTTACAACAGCAACAACAAAATAAACACCTTTAGCTAGCTGAGAAGTAAAGACACACTATTTTTTAGCTGTGTGCTGAGGATATACCAAAAAAAGTGAGGGCTTACCTAGAAAACAGAGCTGCAGCAAATGTGTAAACCCCACAAAGATGTTGGTAAAAAATCTCCTCCACAAAAAGTGTTATATTAATTTCTTCAGGTCCTGGTAATAAGATTAGATTAGAAACAGTTTATGAAATCAAGAACAAAATCATGCTTGTACAATCAATCAACAGAGGTTCACATCTATAAAGACATGTCAAACACAGGATACCTAGACATCAAATGATAGATGGCTTGAAATAGAGGAAACAAACTTATATAATCTCATCCCGGCTCTACCTAATCATTTTCTTTACATTACTTATCATTATCCTGTTAATATCGATGAACAGATATTTACATGCCTTTCTGACATAGATTCAGGTAATTAAGAATTCTTATGTGACAAGAAATTGCGCGGCTATGTAAGTAGACACTATTTCAGATCAATTATCAAATTTTGGAAAAAAAGTGAATCGGGTGAAAAATCTTAATGGTCTTTATCCAGGGAAATCCCATTAAACATGAGAAATGATCCAACTTGACTTTCACACTCTCGTTGACGGTCCCAGCAGCACCGCTAGCTTCTGTGCTAGCGTTAGCTCCATTAAGATGCATTCACACTGAATGCAGTCCGCGTGGGGGAGGCGGTCAGTTTCAATGTTAAGTCAATGGTACAGACGAGAGTTGAGACAATCTGAAGTCCTGATTTGAGCAACGGGCACGGTGTTCTGGCAGTAGCTCGATTTGAGCGACGAGGCGCGAATTGGGTGTATTTAAATATCTGAAGTTTGACTGGTCGCCGCCTCATATCCAGCAATCAGGAACTCAGCTTTGGGCATGTAATGTTTTCAGTGACTCGATCAGCGGGTAGAATAAAACATTTTTGTCCTGAACGTCCATCTATTTCCTTAACCAGCTGGAGCTGGAGGATTGCAGAACTCATCCGGCTACTTTGGGGTGACGGCGGGATACACTCTGAACAGATCGCCAGCTTTCACTCGCTCGATATGCCGGAAGACAGAGAACCTCTGTTGAGAGCGGAGGCTGCCGGTTCCGGCCTCATCAAGACATAAAACAAAACAAAACAAAAAAAACAAAAAAAGGAAACCAAATATTATTATTTTCCCCCTCAAGACAGTGAACCTTCAAGCTCGGCCACAGAGACACAAACACCACAGAAGTGGTTGAAACACAGACACAGTGTGAATGCACCTTTAGGCCTTGCACAGGTTTTTAATTGGAAATCCCATGAGTTTTTATTCTTGCTTGTTCCACGTCGTCCACTCTTCTCTCCAGGTGGTCAAGCTGATTATCTAGATGTTCATTTTGTGCTCTGTCCCGTCTCATCTCTTCCACGAGTTCTGCCAGATGTGCTTGTTTGACTTCAAGTCCCAGCAGGGAAGCTAACTTAGCTTGGAGTTTGTCAGTTGATTTTCTCAGGTCGGCAACTCCTTATGCGTCTTCCTTTTTAGCTCTCTATATTGCATTCTTTTTTAAGTACTTATGTGATAATTCAAGATTAAATTTGCCTAAAGATGCCATAGCTGGGAAGAGCTTGAAACTCGGAACCCAGAACCAAAAACTCTGGTAATAAATGGACGACAACAAATACAAAAATAATAATAATAATAATCTTATTAAAATCTAAATTTTTGCAGAAAAAGAAAGATTTGATTGCACTGCACTTGTACAAGTCAGGTCAGTGACTGAAAAAAATCAACAAAGATCACCATTCCAGCTGAGAAATGGATGGAATGAATCACAGATCAATCTCAAACTTAAGAGCGTTATTTTTACTTAGAAAATAGCTGGAAATATCTTTGCAAGGTCCATCAACCCCCACAACTTCACCTCACAACTCCTTTCCTTTCTGGAGGACCAAAACACATTAAGTAATTCTGTTAATTAAGCTGTGAGCAGGTGTGCGGTCCCTGATGCTGTGCAGCACAGTAAAGTGGAAACTGGAAGATCACTGAGAAGTAGGTGGGGGTTATGTCCTTGGTGAAGGCAGCTGCTGATTTGATCAGCCAGCTAACCTATGCCAAGGGGACATGAAGAAAAAAAAAGAAACCACTTATTTAGCTCTGTTAGCACTTCTTAGGCAGGGATCTATTGAGTTTGTCTCAAGTGAGTCTATATTTGTGGTTGGCTGGTCACCCACATAAAGAGTACAGCCGTCATAACAGCTTTGTCCGTTTATGCAACCTTGACTTCATTTTTTAAAAGATTGTCCATTGCTGGTTTGATCCCCCAACTTTGGTGAATGTCATCCAATAAAAAAAAAATTATGCAAAGTTTCCTTAAAATGTTTAGCAAAAATAATTGCGTGTGTGAAAAAGAAAGAAATAACACAATCTAGAATCAGTCTGGACAATTTAAAGGATTATAGAAAACTGCTTATTTTTTTCAACACGTCATGATGTAAAACTTTTATAAAAGACAAATATATAGCAATATACTGGAAAATGAATTATATAAGAAACTTATTTCAATAAATCAGCAACTTATTCATGTATTTAAAAATATACTAAATTAAATTAGACAACCTAATTATTTTTATTTATTCATATATATTTAAAATCCAACAAACTTTATTTCATAATTGCTTGTATATTTGTTGACATAATTTTTTGTTCAATAGGCAGACAGTCCAAATCAGATTTTCCAACCTACATTTCTAATTTTAAGAAATGAACAGACCCCAGATGGCTATGTATTAACTTATATAACTTAAATGGCATTTGCTGTAATACAGCATGATTATTACATCACCAAAAAGCCATATTTGTAACATATACAACACAATATAAGTCTGACTATATTATCTTTTATGCTAAGATGACCTATATGAGATATATTTAGAATGCCTCTTTCAATATATGACTTGTGTTTTATGATATTGTGGAATATAATATATTACAAGTCAATATATTGTAGACTATTTTAGTATAAATCCTTCAATAGTGCATTTTATATTACCTTATACCATTCTCAAAAATACAATTTAAAGCATAATTTTCTCTTGTCAGAAAAATGCCACAAGAACATGGTTTAAACACTAAAAATGCAATTTTTACTACAAATGGGTTTCTAAAGTCCCATGCCAACTAGATGTTTTGCTGTTGTAAAATATTCCCAATGTTTTTTTTTGAAATAAAATTATGCAGTTTTTAGCCCAAATCAAAAAGCTTGTGTCAATTTTTTAAAGCCTTTTTTTCAGAGCTGCAGGAGCTCATTAGGAATTTTTGATGCAAAAGGTCGCGGCGCTAATTTCCCAGCAAGCCAATTTTTGCCTTCTCCCGCTTTCCAATAGCACCTCACAAGCCCAAGCTAACGTTAGCGTAGCAAAAGAAACAGCACGCAATTGCAGAGCTATCCAGCTGCACAGTTTTAAGCCAGATGGCAGACAGTGACGGATCTATTTGTCTGCAAGTGGAGGTTTCAGAACTGTTGCAGAGAATTAGACTTTGGCCCGCTCTGGACCCTAGAGAAAAATGCTACTTGTTAAAAACACCAAAATCATGGTTTTCAATTGTGTCTTTAATTCCTTTTACGGTCATAGGGTTGCCTATTCTAGCTGAACGACGGTGAGGTATATCTTGAACATTTTGCCAATCTGCTGCAGGGTAATAGTAAATATAAACATATAACATATTAATGCAGTACACATTTAAACAAGATCTATATTGCATAACAAAATGATTTATCAAAGCGAGGTAAAGTTCAGCTACTTTTTGCCCATTTTTAAAACACTTTTTTTTCCCATAAAAGAGCTACACTGTTGCAATTAAAAGTAGTTGGTCTCCAGAAATGCAAACATCAGCTGATAACTCATTCAGTGGGTCGTCGGAGTGCTAATGATCAGCAGAGCCAGCAGAGGGTTGGTGGGTGGGAAACCTCTCTTTTTCCTTTTTGTCTTCTGCTGGCTTCACTTCTAGACGGTTTTCTTCTTAATTAGTCTTGGCTGGGATCACATGTGTGTAACTTTTCACAATAGGTTTCCATGTTTAACCAATTCACAAACATGCTGCAGCAGTATGTTTGGTATGATGTGTTTTATGGTTTTTTATATAGCAATTTGCACATTGCTTTCTTGATATACCCAAAAATGAAAAAGAAAAATTGTAAACAGTTAATTTACTTTAGGTATATGGTCAAAATAAGGTCATACAGCTTCATCCTAACTAAAAAAATCTCTAAAGCGTTGCTGAGAAGGCGTAAAAACTGAATCCAGTTATGTTTTGTGTTTTCCAAAATTAACTTTGACTGTACCACAGTGGCTTTTCTATCAGGAGGAAATAGATTCATAACTTAAATGCTTTAACATTGGCCGCTTCTGATTAGACAATCATCAGAGAAGATCAGAAAAGATTAAACTTCAGAGACTTTTTAACACCAAAGCCTCCTTCTCAGTGTGTGGGAAGCAAATTGATGCTTTGTGATGGGTAATTTTTGGCCTTTGTTGTGTGGCATTTAACTGCTCAAGTGGTACCCTAAAGCTTAGATGAAGCGGTTTTAGAGATAAAGCATTTCTGAGCAATTAATTTAGCCACACAAGAGGTTGAGAGTACTGATAAAAACACATCACTTGTTTTTGGACCTTCACATATTCTGTTTATGTGTAGTAACATTAAATTGCATTTTTTTTTCTTGTATAGTTTATCCTTCAACTCTATGTAAACATAAAATTGAACATTGAGGAGGTTATAAAAAGTTAAGGATGTTGTTGTTTTATACTTGAAATGATTGAATCAGGTTTTTGATAGTTATTTTTTAATAGCATCCAAACAGTTCAGTATTTTTAAACAGAAATTGTATGTGGTTCACCATGTTCAGCCTCTGAGCCAAGAAAAAGATGAAGTCTGGTCAAATGTCAGTGTGTAAAGACCAAATCTTGAAACCAGTTAGATAAGCACAAACTTTTACGTTTTCAAATGGAACCCTATGAGAAAACGTCATAAACTCCAGGCGTCGAGGGCTGTGTCCTACAGGTTTCCAAATAACTTGCCCCTTATTGGCTAAACATACCTGATCCAGGTAATCAGCAGCAGATGAGGCAGGATTTCTTAAAAAACAGCAAGCCCTCAAGAACAAGAGCCTGAGACTTCTGTTCAAGAGCAGAGATAAACGTAAACGCATGAACATCCCACATACCAATAAATAATTCCTCAGCTGAAGCTCCAACAGCAACATGATCCTGATGAAGCTGGACTAAAGCAGTGTATGACTTATGCAATGGTCACAAATGCAACTGCTGTGATCATGAATGTAGATGGCGGGCAGTAGTCGGGCAGCCACCAGGCATCAGGGATGATACCATTAGGAAATCGAGCGACAGTTAAGAACGACAGGGCATTGGCAGCCAGATTGCCAGCTGGCTCTGATTGGACGATGTGTAAATGTGTCCAGACAAAAGCCGTCCATATCAAGTGCCAGCCACCGCCCGGAAGCCCGGAGGTATGTAAAAAGCTGCCATTCCACCCCACTGGTCATTCACAACTCAGATTTTGAACACCCATAACAATCTTGTCAATTTACAAATGTACACATTTTTAGACAACAAGACAGAAAGCAAAATATTGTGTGTTCTTAGTATTCTTCTCAGCAACAACCATAATTCATCAATATGTAGGTCTCAGAGTTTTGTGCAGCAGAAACGCCGTCTACCCATTCTGACCCACGGTGGGCTGGATCACCAGGTGACGTTTGGTAGTCGCCCATACCAACAGCCCTTGTCGAGTTCCTGCTCTGCTACTGTAACTCTAACAATCGCATGGTGGCAGTGGGACAGCAGGGAGGTCATCCGACGATTTTAGAGACCTTGGAGATGCTCCAATCAGTCACTGGACTGGCACCATGCGACCTTGAAATGTGTCCAGGCAGCCAGTGACCGATGTCGAAAATTGTCCGGGCACCATAAAATTTTAAGCTACTTTTTTTAAAACCTAATACGCGATGTGTAAAAATGCGACTGCCACCTCCCGATTACAAATGCCACGGCATGGCAAGCTACTGAATTTGCTGAAAAACTTTGATGCTTTGTGGGATTTTGGGTATATGACTGCACTGTAAGGCCGAATCCTAATTCTTCCTACCCCTCCAAGCGTAGGGACATTTGAAGGGGTAGGGTTTTCAGAAATTGTTTTTTAGCCACTGTTCCGTGATGGAGAAACGATTTTCTTTATGTGGGCGGGCTTTGAATCACAGAAGTTTCAATGTAAGTACTGACTTTTTGTTTTAGCATGACTTTTTTAAAGTTAGAAAACCAGTGTTGTTAAGTGCTGGCAGCTCCATGCTAACGTAGCTGACCGACTACTATTGATGACATCACCGAGTGGAAGTGACGTCCAAATCTGAAGACACCATTTTTCCATAACTCTTCGTTTGGAGGTATAAATATCGGAGTAGGGAGAAGCCTAAGGGGTAGAGGAAGAATTTGGATTTCACCTAAGTCACATGCACACATACAGGGGTTTACCTGTCCGGGTGCTACAGGTTTCAGAGCACTTTTTTTCTCTGACAACCCACACAGGTGGTTGAGCGGGTCGGCCAATGATCGAAGGTTGGCGGTATGATTCCTGCTCCCCCAATCAACTGTTGTTGAGTTCTTGAGCTACAGACTTCACCCTCCCTGCCTCCAGTGTGGCTCCACTCGTGTGTGGTGCGTAAATGAATATCCCAGTGATGGTCAGAGGGGCTATAGCTGCGTCAGTTTGCCCCAGGACAGCTGTGGCTCCATCAGTAGCTTAGCATCACCAAGTATGAATGAGTAGTGAATAAATCATGAATACACATTGCAAGAGGAATTGCATTGAAAAAATCCATTCTTATTATTATTAATGGTCTATAGATGGTCGAGAACAGGAGTGGCTGCATCTTAGGGGAGACCAGGTGTGTCTTGGAGTTCTCTTGAGGATCATACGACCACCTTAAGGGATGTCATGAAAATGGAACGTACCATTCTGGTGAGTTTGGTAAGTGTATTGTGAAGTATTTATAAGGATGTTGTAAGTTACACACACTTGTGACATACGGGTGATGCTGTCATACAGTACTCCAAGTATTGTCTTGATCTATTACGTTTTGAAAATAAAAACCTTTCACAGTTTGTAGAAAGTCAAAAGTTAATTTTATTAAAAGTTTTAAAAAGTATAATCCGCACTGAATAAATGTAGTTTTGTATTTAATGTATGTCAACAAATCTATGAAAATGAAATAGTAGCAAAACTCCAGAATAGAAACAAAACTAAGATAAGTTGAATAACTTTATGCATGTGGAAACAAATGTTAGACATCATCAAAACACATCACAGTTTGGTCCAACAGTATGAAAGAAAACATAACTATAAACATCATAAAAGTTTGACTGCTTTTCTGTCTTCCTAACAGCAAAACCCTGTATTTTATCAATAAAAGAGGACGCAAAGACTTGTGACGACACATGAATGGACACTTGCCTCTGGCTTACACTTAAAAAAAGACACCACAGTTTAGACAGGGAACACACAACTGCAGCGTGACTGTTGAGCAGACCCTTTTCTTGGTATTGTTTGAGATCCTCTTCCCTAGTTGGGACTAAAATCACTCTTATGAATAATCGGTGCATCCCAAGTGGATTACAAAAGAGACATAAACTACGACACAGTTCCTTCTCTTGCTTGCTTCTTTTTGAGGCTGCAGCCTTTTAGAAAGTCGAATTAGAAAGTACTTTCTGTGCAACTGTATAATCTATCTTATTTAGTATACAAATATACATGATGTTGCAGAGTTGATTGGCTCTTTTTTTAAAGCACGTTTAAAA
Source organism: Oryzias melastigma (assembly GCF_002922805.2). Taxonomy (NCBI): domain Eukaryota; kingdom Metazoa; phylum Chordata; class Actinopteri; order Beloniformes; family Adrianichthyidae; genus Oryzias; species Oryzias melastigma. Next base: position 9,562,302 of record NC_050515.1, read on the forward strand.
TTTGTAGTTCTGTACAATAGTTTGAATGCTTAGTAAGCAATCAGCATGCAAAAACGTAATCACACTTTCAGCGATGTCAGCAATCTTGGTATCAAAACGTTTAGCTCGTTCAGGACATTACTGCCTCTATTTTTGGTATTCATAAACTATTGAGTGAAATATGCTTCATTGGAAATGAATGAGAAAGTCTTCAAATTTCAAAATTTTAAGTAGATTAGCAACAAACCTTTAAATATATTAATTGGCTATGTTTTCATCTTTTAAAGTTATTTTTAAAAATTGGAGTTTACCAAATATCTAAGCAATGTGCTAACGTTTTGGGCTAATTTGTTATCTTCTGAGGGGATTTAGGCTAATTTAGAGTTTAGCTTCTATTTTAGCAACAGGCCAAATGTTTTTGACTAATTTAGTTTACTGAGGAATTTTAGGCAGTTTTGGAGTTTAGCTAATATTTCAGCAATGTTAGCTTTTTGGCTAATTTGACATCTACTGAAGTTTTTTATGCTAATTTGGAGTTTAGCTAATATTTTAGCAACATGCTTACGTTTTTGGCTGATTAGTTATCTACTGAGATTTTTTTTTAGCCTAATTTAGTGTTTACCTTCTATTTTAGCAACAGGCTAACATTTTTTGACTAATATTCAATAATATTCAAGCAACATGCTATCTTTTCTTTGTTGCTAATTTGACATCTTCTAAGGTTTTCGGGGCTAATTTGGAGTTTAGCTCATATTTAAGCAACACACTAAAAATGTTTTGCAAAATTGAAATGTATTGGGGGTTTTTAGGCAATTTTACTAAAAAATTTTAAGAAATTTAAGTCAGCACTCTTTTATAGTTCTTTAATGAAATGTCCAGTCTTTTAGCAAATTTATTTTTCTGCAAATAACTTTTGCATTTTCAGTAAATCCCTGCAGCAATTAAAGCAAAAAGCTTCAGCAAAAAGCATTCACGCTAGCATTATTGCAGCTACTGCAACTTTTCTAGTTTTAGATTTACCGGTATTTATTTTGTATGCAGGAAAGTATGGATTTTTGAAGAAAAATAAGGCAAAAAAAATCTTTTTCACTCAAGAAATGTTCAGTAGGGATTTGCTTTTGCAGAATTATGCCATTTGACTGCTCAGGTTTGAGCTGCTTTCAGTCTCAAACATAATGTGTCAATGTTAAGACAGTGAAGAATCAAAGTGTAGCTTGACAAATGTTGTCAGGTAAAGCATCCTCATGAATACGCGACAGACACACACAAAAAAAGGGGGCAAAGAAAAGATCCTGAATGAAAGAAACACATTAAAAACAGTATTGTCTGGTATGACAGGATAAAGAATGATCCTCTCCCACTGGCATGGTAATCCTCGGGCGGATAATTAAAAAGTGTGCGCCACTGTCGAAAAGGAAAAAGAATGATTAAAATAAATAAATAAGTGAGAAGAAGGGAAGAGGCTACGCTCACATCCCGGGGGGATCCATTAAAGAATGTTTTCTTGAATTGAGGTTAGGTGCATTGATCTCTGTCGAAGCTGGCAGAGCTGAGAGTTAACACTCCCTGCCTGCGACTCTGACTCATTTTATACATTATTCCAATTAAATCACCGCAGACTGGCTGGCTGCCTGACTTTCAGTTTTCTTGGAAAAAAGGGAACTGCTGCTCTTAATCCATTGTCATCTAATGCGACTAAAAAAGATACAATTCTGTCAAAGTAAGAGGACTTGAGGAAGAACTGATGAAGGGAAGCTTGGTTTTAGCAGCTGTGGAAGCGACTGAAAGCATGACATGATGCATTATACACATGAGGAAGGTGCTAATAAGTGTAGTGTCCTGTGCAGGAGACCTATGGGTGATATATTGACTGTTGGCAATGAGAGGACAGCTTCTGTTTCTTTTTTAACAAAATAGAAACTCAATGGATTAGGAAACAACATTTAATGTAAAGATTGTGTCCTTTAGCTTGGTTGTATTCATATATGTATCGTTTCAGTTCTTGTCATTTTCTGTTTTTCTAATTATTCTTTTTCCTGTCACACCAGGTTCAAGTTGCTAATTATCCACAGCTGTCCTCCTTTAGGTTAATGACCTTCTGTGTATTTAAGAGTCTGGTTTGATCATCATCTGCTTTGTCGCTTGTTTTGATTTTGCTGGTTTTTTTTTGCCCAAAACTTTGTCGTCTTTTACATTTGTCTATTTGAGGTTTTTACAGTGACTAGTTTATATGCAAAAACAGACCAACTAGAAATGAATCCAAACTTCTTACAGTTTGAAAATAAATAAGCAAAATAAATAAACACAAATTATCAATAGGGTTAGACAGAAATATTTTTTAGATTAATTAACTATTTTAAGAAAAGAATTCTAGTCACTTAAAACAAACTTTCTTAAAGATTTTTATGCATTGATTAAATTATTTTTCTTGCAAGATAGAAAGCAAGACATTTAATCTTAAAACAAGGGCTGTCAACATTAACGCACATGATTAATAAAAAAAATGTACTGCATTAATATTTACAAATCCAAATTAATCACAGCTCCATCTTCTGCTTCTCAAGGCTCTTATTTATTTTATTTTGATTTTTTTTTAAAAGAAAACCAAACCCTAAATCAATTTTTTTTGGCCATTGACCTCTATAAATGGGGCTTTAACCGTGCTGTCTGTTGATGAACTACAGTTTAATTTTGTGATTGGTGAAATCATTTAAGTCCCACGTCATGATCTGCAGCTCCGCTAATGATTACAGTCCCCAACCCCAACGCTCTAACTGGATTTTCCCATTTTGGCTGTGGGCGAAGTCAGCCACCAACGTCCCTGTTTGGTTTCCCTTTCATTCTTGACAAAGCACACTTCCACTTATACCATGGTCAATTACAAAATAAACAAGTTTTTAGCAGATATTTAATACTTGATTATTTTTATTTGTTTGGTTTGATCACATTTCAATCAAAGCTGCTATTTGGTTTGTTGAGCAGCACGTTGTCACTGTAACATGAGAACGTGTCATTGAGCAGCTTAAGCGACACAGACTCTTATCTTCAGTGGCAAAGGAAAGCACGATGAGGTAAATAAAGCATCAGTTCAGAGAAAAAGTTGACCTCGTAACACTTTTTTTGTCCATATGATGACACAATCGTTTGTTATTTTTAAAAACTCTGCAGACATAAAAGTCTAGAGTTCTGCTCATGTTACTGTTGATGGATTTCGTGCATACAAATTAAACTTCAGGGATATCTGAGTTAACACTTTATAAAGTTAAGAATTTCAGACAATAAAAAGGAGGGAACTTTTTTTTTTTTTTTGGTCCGTTTTGGTTCAAAAGCCGCATATTGCCATACAAAGTTTAGAGTCAAATGTTGTGATTAATCTGATTTTTTTTTTTTTTTTTTTTTTTTTTTTTTTTCAATAATAAGCCATTCCTTCATGAGTCAGCCTTTCACTTTTGCAAAATATTCTGCAATGTGTGTCATGGGAAAATGTTGATCTCCCAAAACAATTGTGTTGAGTTTGCTGGTATCATCTACAAAATGTCAGGTGAGCCTCTGTGTTGAAGAAGGTTCACATATGTCCTGTCAGACTTTCTCCTTCATCTCATGGTACCTGCTCTCCACCGTGGCTTTCAAGGCCTAAATGAAAGAAAAAGCATTTAGTTTAAAAGTACCAGGTGGCTGTAAGTCAGTATGTAGTGCAGCTGTCCTGTGACCAGTGAGCCTCAGTCCTGCCAGTCTATATTGTTAATGATTGTATTCAGTAAAATGACCGTTTTCTCAACTTTTCTTACCTTCTTATTGGGGAGAACATAGGTGGGATTTAATGATTTTACAAATCATTGAAGTCCTCCACTATACTAAATGGCTGGGTATCTTCATTCACCACGGCAACTAGGTCTTCATCTATTTGAGATGTTTCTCCTTAGAAAAGAAAAACAACAAGCACAAATAATATCAAAAATTAACTTCTTCCATTTTTAAAATGTATGCATTTCACTGCATGTTAAAGTCTCTGTTGTCCTCAGTCTCATGCAAAGCTCTGTAGTGTCTAAGCATGAATGTGGTGTTGTTGTTAAACCCCAGCTCCCAGGCACATAGCAAACACTTCACCTTGACCGTAAATACGGATTAAGATAAATTGCATTGCAAAATCAATTTTAATTATGAAAACATATCTTGAAATATTACTGTACATACCTTGTTGGGTAAAATGAGATTAAAGTGCTCCCACACAGGGGACATCCTCCTCTTGGCTGGCTCCATTCTTTCCTGACTCTGTCCCTTCGCTCGGCCAAATCTCCAAATCCTCTCTACTTTTATCAAAACTATCTGTAACCATCTTCAAACTCACATTTTGTTTGTTTTATTCAAAAACAACAGTTTCTCCAACTCTCTTAAGTCTCACTGATGGAACCTGTGGGATTCATGCCGCTATCAAAACTCGCGGCACATCTGAACTACTGAATGATTTAGTCACAGGGTACAGTCAGGTAAACAAAGCTTCGGACATCGTCATTTTCAGCTCCTCCCCCAGATGAAGCAAGCCTCGATATGCGCTTCACGAAAGCTGAAGCCTCGATACAGAACGTCACATCGTAGCTTTTTGAAATTTGATTTGCTGTAGTTAAGACATCTGCTGGGGGCTAAAATAGCATTTGGTATGAATTTGAAGTGTGTGTGGCATTCTGCAGAAAACTTGTGAATGAAACTGGACAAAACATATGCAGTGCAGTGATGTGTGCGTGTATATGCATTGACCCTTATTGCAGTTTAGGCAACCACTCTAATTGCAGATTTTTCGCAACATATAACTGTTTTTTAACTAAAAAAAACTGTTTCTACTGAACTTCCAAACTCTCCAAACTTCTCTTCCTGTATTCAAACTATCTCGACATCCTCACTTTCTGCAACTCCACAAACACCCACATTTTGAATGGAGCCTGAGGGATTCCAATTGCTGTCAAAACTTATAGCAAAATAGGAACAACTTCTTGAATCAGTCACGCCTTCCCGCCTGGCAACAAGGCTTCGTCATCATTTTCAGCTCCTCCCCTAAATGAAGTAAGCCTTAAAACGTGTATCGTGAAAACACTCCATCCACTACTCGGCACATCACCAACGCTTGACGGATGATGCTTGATGAGACGGTCATCCAACAAATTTTTTAATAAAAAAAAAAAAAATCCCTTTTGTCAGGAAAGCAAGACTTGTCCTTAGTTGGTCATGTCAAACTGTTCAATTTGGGTTTCATATAGAGAAGACTTGAACTGTTGTGAAACATGAAGAAATCAAACACCTGCTATGATCTCCATGGGGTCTCTGAAGTATCCCACAATTATGTACACAAAGGGAAACACTGCTTAACACCTGCAAACTGGAAAGTTTGATTATTCACCTTCCCCTTTCTTTAGCGGAAACATCAAAACATTTAAAATAACAAACTTACATTTAGGTGTATTTTTGTATGTATGAAGGAATAAATCAACAGATCATTTATGTTTCATGATAGTTTCACAAACTGTTGCAAGAAAGCTGAACTGTAACATGAAAGGACAACGCTATTTTCTGTACATATAGAGACGAAGCAGGAGTGAAAGTTTGCTTTCTGCAGCTGAGGGATTTACTTCAATGGGTATCTGAACCTTGTCATCTTCTATTCTGAAAGCTGTTCTCTCATGATCTTAGTTATGTCCAAAGTTGAACTTGAGCCCTCAAAAAGGCAGTCCATAAACCGATACGTCTGTAGGAGAAGTTGAGTATGCCTGCTTTAGCACAAACAAAGGAAAGTTGCTCGACTTCTGCTGAGATTTCTACTAATAAATACCTGTATTACTAAAACCTTAGTCACAACTGATACAGGCTGTTTGTGGGCGAAAAATGGACAAACCTGTACAGGGCATGCAGGTGGCCTGCACAGAATTTTTAGATGATAGACCACTTGGTGAGCCTATAGAGCAAACATGTTCATGTAGACATTTTTCTACAGGCATGCTGCGGGCGACAGGTCATAGTGAACACTAGTAAGGATGAAGTAGGTGAGAAGCTGGTGTGTTGCACAGATTTGTCATTTTCTCAACCTCCCAGTCCTGTGCATCAGGAAAGGGGTCTGTTAGGGCTGTTAAAGTGATAAGTGTGCACCTTTTGCCTGCATCATATGGACGTCCTATGGACATTTGTATATTACCAGGACACCCCATGCCACGCCATGCCATGCCAGATGGGGTTTCCTGTAGTACTTTTCACGGCATGCCCTTCATCCACCCAATCCGTTCTCGAGGGGGACTGTTGGGGCCATCCGTCCTGTTCCTGTGGAGGGTCGCTGGGGCCCCTCCTCTTCATGTCCCTGTTCCTGAGGAGGGGCCCCGGCGACCCTCCTTCCTGTCCCTGAGGATAGTCACCGCTCGTCCCCCTTGGCTGTTTCTGGTTCTGGAGGGGGGTTGCTGGGACTGCTACCCTTCGTGTGTCCTGTCCCTGGGGAGAGTCACTGGGACCGCTCCTCTCCACGTCTGTTCCTGGAGGGGTTCCAATACCCCTCACATCAGTCTGGCTGCAGGAGCCCTGTCTTCTGGACTGTTTTGTTCCTCCAGGTCCCCTCCTCTCAGGTGTTTGGGCATCTGGGATCTGCTCTTTAGGGGAGGGGTACTGTCATGATCCAGTGCGTCGGTTTTGTCATGTTCTATTCTCCCTGTCAGTCTCACCATGTTCAGGTTCATCCCCCACAGCTGTCTGAAATAGTTCTTTAAGGGAAAAGGATAGGGACTTCAGGTGCGTATCCCTCTGTTGTGAGGGTGTTTCGTGTTGCACTGTGCTGCGGAAGATTTCTTCTTGTGAGTGTGCTCTGAAGCACAGAAGTTGACATTTAAACGTAAGTAAAGACTTTTGTTTTAGCATGACTTTTTATAGTTATAAAAACTGTCTGTCCTCCTGGTCGTGGACTGCAGTTCTGCTTCATCTGGACTATGGACTTAATCATCACTCGTCCCTCAGCTCTATATGAATGAACTCTACTCATATATGCAGTTTTAGCAGCTAACTTTTCTTTAACCGTTCTGGTATCGCCTGTCCGTCCTGGGATGGGATCTCTCCCTCATGTGGGAATCCCTAAGGTTTCTTCTTTTTTTCCTGACTCTGGTTTTTTTAGGAGTTTTTCCTTACCGCGAGGGAGGGTCTAAGGACAGGGATGACCGTTCTTTATAGTCTGTTTAGTTTTTACCTATTGTTCATATTTTATGACTCCATCTGTGCATCTGTAAAAACTACAGGCATGAAGCCCAATGAGGCAAATTGAATTTGTGATATTGGGCTATATAAATAAAATTGAATTGAATTGAATTGAATTGAATTAAATATTTTTTGAGCTCTAGCAGCTCTTGATGACATCATCGAGGGTTGAGGACACTATTTTTCCATAACTCTACATTTGGAGAGTTGGGAAGAGAATTCAGCCTCTGCTTGTCTTTATCTCGATGTCATCATTAAACCGTTTCATGTTTGTTTTTTCTCCAATTTTATTCACATACAAGTTGTTGAACAAAGTTTGTTGTATGCTGGATTAGGTACTTTTTCTTCTGGAATCCAAGTAAAGCTCAAATGAAAATATCAATGATCTCCTGAATACTTGTGGAGGCATTTTTGCACACTGAACCCAAAGACCCTTTGCTGCATTAGGCTATAATCAGCAGGGTTTGAGATGACAAAGAAAAGATTTAAGCGTAGAATGTGAGCAATGTTGGTTCTCAGATTAAAAAAAAGTCACTTTGGATCAGCAGCCTGCTGTGAGCTGAGAAACACAAATTTCTGCATCAAATTGGCAGAAAAATGGAAGCGTCACCACTGCTGCTCAATAAAACACAGAGCAAATTGTTTTAGTCCATTCTCACAGGAGCAGCGTGCTACAGCGAACTGACAATGGGGCTGAACTGCTCCTCTCTAGATAGTTTATTTTTTATTTTACCACACCCCTCATTGTGCATCAAATAACAAAAAAAATGCTATAGCTGAAAAATGCAATTACACAGAGCTCCATGATTTCAGGCAGAAAATGTGTTTTCATGTTTTCTGTCAGTCTGTTGGAAGATATGAGCAGCAGCATGTGAGCAGAGTCTGATGCAACCTCAAGTCACAAAACCAGAGTTTTTTAATCCAATAGACTTTACTTAAAAGGTGGCAAAGCAGTTTTTACAGAAATATCTTCAGTTGTGAAGACTTGCTGGACACAACGCCCACGTTAAAACTCTCCATTTCTTGGCGAAGAGATTAAAGGGAAACAGTTGAAGGGCAATGTGTTTGAAAGCACCTTGCCACGAGGAATATGAGTCAAACTTGTACCGAGAGAGAGCCCTTACATCAAGACATGTCTTTGTGGAGACGCCTCGCAGTTATCTGTAATTTATGTTCTTTTTCCTCTCTCTATAAAAAGAAACATTGATTTGGCATGCTGAAATTAATGCTAGACAGTGGAGAAAAAAAAAAGAGAGCAGACTTGAACAGCAGAGTGAAACATTTCACTAACAAGCAGGATCTGAATGCACTTTGCTGTGGTCTCGTAAGGAATACAGCATGATCTGGTCCCTTATTGATCCTCTTCGGCTGATGAGCCAGTCAAAGGGAGCTCCAGATAAGAGAGCATCAAGCGAATGATGCATGCCGGAGACATGCTTATGCTTTTGGCAACTCCATTTATGCCGCAAACTATAGATTGGAGGGGGTACGTGATGTATGCTAAATTCTGGCATTAATGAGCGTGAACGCATGTACGTGTTGCTGCAGCACTGGGGGAGACGACAGCACAGCTCATCATTGTCTCCTAATGGGGAGTAGGTTGCACTGCCTCCCCAGAGCTGAGCGGGGACTCGCTCTTCCCTGTGACAGAGCTGCAGCGAGAGGCGAGTAAACAGTCATTAATGGAAGGGTGGGGCATACTTAGTTGCAGCGTGTAATTTGCATGTTTCTATTTATGGGCGAGTAAGCTCAGTCCCAATTAATGTATGAACAATATTCTTTGTGTCATAAATATGCAAAACCTCCGCTGTTTTGATACCTCCTATTTTTATCGCTTTTAAAGCATAAGCAAAACATCTCACAGCTTCTGTGACAGAAATGTGATGATATAATTTTTCTTTTATGGATGCCTATCCTCCATTGACTAAAGTGTAATCACATTACAGGCAATCTAGTGAGTCATTTGACCTTCTCTCTATCCACTATAGGCACCCAGCTGTAATCAAATGTTATGTAATCTAATGTCTGATATAATTACATCTATTACTCACTCCAGACAACACAAAAACCTAAAAGGATCATATCTCTTAATAGAGACCCGACACATGGAAAATTCCTTATGCATTTTTTTTCTCCCCGTCACGCAAACAAAAATAAATAAACAAATAAAATTAAAGATAAACAGCTTAGCCCTCTTTTCTTTTCTTATTTTCTATGTTTCCCAGCCAGTATTTTGAATATTCATAAGAATAGAAAATAAACTAATCCAAGATTTTCCTCGCATCCACTACTTTCGGTCCACATCTGCAAACTTCTTCCTCGTGAGGACTAATGGAAAATGCACGCCGAGGCGCCAATCCATTTTAATCCTGGAGGCAATTACAACGCAGGGTTTCAGGGTCAGTGCTGTTGTTGATTGATGGGAGAAAAAAGTCACTTTAACAAAGTGTTGTGAACTTTAACCACCTGACTGCAGCACAAAAGGCTGATTCTTGTTTCACCTAAACGGTTTTAATGCTTTCATTCGTTCAATTAAATGATACAAAATGGGGAAATTAATGACAGACTTTAATATGTCAACATCACTGATGACTTTTGAGTTATAATTCTTTAATTTCTCTGGATCATTTGCTCCTCTAACTGCAGATGGATTTACGAATGTAACTCGAGATGAGGCGCAGACTGGATGGTGTCACTGGACAGTGACATATTTGTAATGGCTGAGGAGCCAGGTTTGTTTGCGAGCAAAATCACCCGCTTCACTGTTTTCTTCAAGCTCCCTTTTAAGAGGCACGATCTGTATCCTAGCAACAGGACTCACTCGCCCCCTTCTGCAGAGTCGCCTGCAGAAAGACAGAGCACAGAGCCCCTACTGACTAGAGCAGTGGTCAGGATCAGCTTTGGACCGTGGAGACAAAATTTACTTAATGCCAAATCGTAACCATTTCTGACTAGAACTGATAAAAGTGACTGTGTGTACATGTGCAAAATGTATTTAATCTGATTAAAGATTGGATTAGAATTGAACTGTGTACATGGGCCATGAAAAACTTTATCCACGTTCCATTGAAAGAAATCATTCTGACATGTACAGAACTATCTAAAATACTGGAAACTGCTGTAGAAGAAGTAGTGACAGAGCTGTGTTGTAAACAAACATGGCTGTAGTTAGCATGTAGCAAAATTATCCTATGGGCATGTTTTTATTCCTTTTTTATTTTATTTTTATTGAATTGACTTTTTTCTTAATACCTCCAACCAGTAAGAAAGGTTTTAGAAGAACTTGGGGAAAAGGCCAAAGTGTTAAGCAGGATGTTCCTGCAGACAAATGTTCAGAATTCCCTTTTTCATCTCTGGAAGATGCAAAAACACCAGAAGGCATGAAGTAATGATAGAGATGGTGAAATAATGTTGGAAGATGCAGGTGCTTCTGGATGGGAGGGGATTTCTCAGGATTTCAACAACAGCTTTGTTTGCATTTATGTTACCAATCCCAAATTAGAATATATTTTTCTTTAGCTGATGAAATTACCTGAGTAAAATAAACTCTCCAATATTCATTTGTGAACAATCTTTATCTGGATATAATTTAAATATAAATGGTGAGTTGATAGGGCTCACCTCTTGATTTTTAATTTGAAAATATTGTACAAAAATAGCTTGCAGTCATCTGAAAATAACTGCACCAGTGGCCATTTTCCAGGAAGAAATATTGCTGCAATGCTAAAATAAATCAAAATACATACGACTAGTGTGGAGCTTTTTTCTTGGACATGGAGGAAAGTTAGGCTAAAGTTAAGACGTGCAACCAACAACATTTAGCCTTGGACGTGTTTAAAATAGCAGCGAATAACATCAGCTTTTTATTTTCTGGACATGATTGGTAACATGAATTCACATGGTTGTTTGGACAGTTTCACAGGACTGCTTGAAGGGTGGAGCAGCATTTCCACATTCAAAGGAGCTCATACACTGTTTCAAAGCCACTCCTCCGCTCAGAGACATGGTTCTCCGCTAGCTCGCTCACACGGACCAGCCGGTCCTGTTCGTACTCAAGTCTTCTCCAGAGCTTACACCGTCTACGCATGAAGTTAAGACCAGCTTACCAATGACACAATCTGAATAAATTGCTTACATGCACCATGATCGAAATAACAATCAGCATTGAAAGGAAATTTTGATCCAAATGAGTCCAATCGGATCAGAGTATTCCTAATAACATGTTCACATGATGCATTTTTATTCAGATCACGTCTTTATTCTGATTACTTGTGTCCATGTAAATACAGCTACTGACAACCATCTTTTGAGTCTTGTTAAATTTGACTTCAAAATCAGGTAAGAATGTCTTATGTTTAGGGTAATTTTTCTTATCAAAATTATGAGACAGTTATTACTTACCAATTTAGCTGTACTCATTTTGCTGTCAGTTCAAGCAATTCTGAAAAAAAATGATTTTCTTCAATTTCTTTCATCTTAGTTATAAACATTTTACTCACAATGCTAAATCTTTAGAGTTGCTGCCTATGGATATTAACTCCATCACACATTTTCATTTTGATTTTATCCAGTAGAAGAATTTCAACAATTTTTCAATAGTCTTTTTATTTTTTGGACAACGCCATAATTTATTCCCCCTTTATTCTGTTTTTGTATTGTTTGTGAGCAATAGTAAATCATCAGCAAGTTTCCAAAAAGTGCAATATAATTATTTTTGGGGGTTTTATTCACAATTGCATTTTTTTGTAATTTATTTATCTAAACATTTTTACGTTTGACTTTTTTATGGCTAATTAAAAACAGCTATTTAGATTTAAAAAATGTAGGACTTCAGCCTTAGTTCAATCCATCCATCCATTTTCAGTATCCTGTTTGGGGTTATTGGGCTGCTGGAGCCTATCCCAGCTGCTGTTGGGGAAAGGCGGGTTACAACCTAAACAGGTCACTAGTCTGTTGCAGGGCCAATAGCACACACTGACTCACATGCACACAAAGGGACGATTTAGAGAACTCAATAAAATTATGTCGTATTGCTTTTGAACATACTCACAAAGGTCCCAGCCGGGATTTGAACCAAGGCGTCGCTGTGAGACGAGAGCACTAACCACTGCACTACTGTCCAGCATTTCTCTCATTTCCCTCTTTTGGAATTTGGAATTGATTTACAAAAAGTCAAGAGTATGAAAAATAAAGATTTGTTTTGCATTTGAACTGGAATAAACTGTAGGAGCTGCTTTCCAATAACAAATCAAGAGGGCGGTACTTGCCTCCTATTGTATAATTAAACCTTAAAGATGAGTGTTAAAGAGTCATGTTTCATACAAGTAAAGTCATAACATTTGACTTATTACTGTTTCTAGCCTGATCCACCTATTAACCAGTGCAGGACATGTGCATCTGTACTCATGTTTGATATAAAACGGATAATCAGAAGCTGAAGAACAAAGTAACCCACAGTTTGACCCTTCCCTCATCATGTTTCTAATGGCCGCTGCACACATGAAACCGGTCTTTGATCAGTTCACTTCCTTGCTCCACCTCCAGTCCCGAAGCTCATGAACATAATTAGATAAAGAGGAGCAGTGGGACTTCCGTCTGCCAAACTTTTACATGGAGACGGTCTGATTTCTCAGGATGAGTTACAAAGCACTGCAGGTGGTTCAAAAAACGCTACAACCTCAAAGCTCCGACACAGAGTTAAAAGTGTAATTTACAAATCATCAAATTTGTTACAAGAAAGGCTCAAAGCGCGGAGCAAAAATGGAAAGGAAAGGGAAAGATTGTGAATGTTTTTATGCCAGCTCGGTATGATGTGGAGGAGGTATTAACAAGGTTCCTCTGGTGGCCCAGTAAATAAATGGATCTTCCAAGAAATGGGTTTCATTAGGCCGTGATGACTCTCATCAGAGTCCTCCTGGTGAGAGTCATCAGCTGAGGTGCTGATTTGCCCTTGTTTCCTTCAGCCTGGGCATACAGTGACCAGGCTCCAGCTGACGGAGCAAATGAGGTGCTCCCACAGGAAAAACGTAAAGGGGAAAAGTTCCCACAAAAGAAGCCAAAAGCCTGTTCAAATTTTAGTTCAGATGCCTCAAAAGGAAAAATAAATTTGGTTCTGATTCATCACTGCTCAGTTGACATTAACATCTTAGTAACTCATTCTGCATGAAATAAAATCCAGATTGGAGCGGTTTGTTTGCTCCCGGTGAATGTTTCGGTGCTACCTCGTGGATGTCACATGGGGTTGGGGGGGTCGGCCAAAGTGTGCTATTTTTCTAACTTTCCTGCCGTGCGATGACAGTGTTATTGTGCGCGCGTCCCACTGCCGTGTTACCAAGCAGAACCCTATTGATTTTTCACCAGCAGGTTTGTCCAGAGGAAAATAACAAGTGTCCAGGTAAATCAAGCATGTTGCTACAACCAGGCCACAGAAAACATGACTGCACTGTTGACCAACACAAACTAACTCAGTGCCAGTCAGAGACGCCCACAGAGCTCCTTTACTGTTTGTGTGATATCCTCAGACATGCTGTGAAACACACTGAAAACTGTACATAAAAAAGGTGTTTGGTGGTTATATATATTAAAAAAATAAATTAAAAAAATCCAGCCCTTCAAATGTGAATTAGCTGTTCTTACCTACCTTTAAAGTTCCATTCTGATCAAATTTTGTCTATTTTAAAAGGGTTCTTCTCAGTGGTCCTTTAGTTATGATTATGCTGTTTTTAGCCTAAATCAAAAGTGAAATTCACAGCCGAGATGCGAGAAGGATCCCCTCCAGTTGCTGAGAGATCTTTGTTTGCGCACTCTGGTACCGTTCGGTAAGGTAAGGAGTATTACGATACTGTTTAGTTAATTTCCTGGAAGTGTTTCTGTAAGTGAAGAAATCACACAAGACACGATGCAGCTTCAGTCAAGTCCAGTGTAATAATGAATGAATGGAAGCAGCACGTCTTCCCTTCGTGAACTCAGACAAAAGCAATCAAAAAACGATCACCAAAAAAAAATTCTCACAATTAATTATTTCAAAGGAAAATTGAATTAAAACATTGTAAAATTAAGCTAAAAATTCAACATGATAACTAAAAATTTCCATTGGATCTGTTATAATTTTAATACGGCTATTTTTACATCAAGACCCGAGTAGTCGATCACAGATAAATCAATAAATATGACGGTCTATTCTTAGAAAAATGAATAAAATAACTTATTTTTTCCCATTTACTAACAATAATGAATAAATCAATTATTATTTTCCCAAAAAATTTGAAGCATGTTTCTTTTTGTCAACAATTTTCTGTTTGTCTTATGTTAAAACAATAACTATAACAAGACTATTACATTTCCACTCAGTTAAGCCTCACTTTCACTGAACGTTTCGTTTTTTTGGTGTAGCGTACTAGCGTGTCATTACGTCGTTGTAGTGCGACGACTAGCAAAGCATCAACAATGGAGGTAATCCAGCAGCTCGTCTTTTTCCTGCTTTACTTTTGGTAGATCGAGAACAACAAGAATTTTATGTTGTTTGAAAGAAGATTGTGGGCGGCTAAAACGAATACCGCCATAAAGCGGAAAAAGGACACGCTAGCTTAGCGCTATATTGGCGCTTTATAATATCGTCAATCGACGGGTGGCTATAGCTGCTCTGCCCAAACCGTCCCGTTCCATTTATCTACGGACCTACAACTGATGAGGGCCCTCAACAGATATGGTTCGGTACTGTTTAATGGATTCAATTAAAAAAATATAAACGCTCAAAATACCGGACTGCTCAGTAGAAACAAGGCTTTACTGGATTGACCATCACATGACATAGGATGTTACACATTACTATACATTGAGTCTTCCCAAGTAAAGAACTGGGAGGTCCAAAAAAGGACTCAAGGAATCACAAAAGGGGACGCAACGTTTTACAATTGACCGCAGAAACTACGACAACAAAATAATCTGACCGTGGGGAATCATCCAGCGTAAAGTTTATGCTAAAGTGGGTACTAGCGAGTATCATCGATGCTTAATGTTTTAAAACTTAGCTGATATTATTTGCGCATGTTTATGTGCGACCAGCTCAAAAACTGATAAAATTCCTGTTGTTTTCATGTAATATGTGAGGCTAAATATTGTTGCCGGTTGCACTTATTTATTTTTAAATAGAGGGACTAATTGCACGTAGTTTTTGAAATGGATGCATCCGAATGGAGCGGAGCAGGGAGCTTGAGGCCCGCCCACCGTATCGTCCCAAACATCCTAATTTTCCAACGGAATCTTTTCCATCTGCTCCTGATTCACAATGATTTGAATAAAGAAATACTCAGAAATGCAGTTTTAGGCTTAATTGTCTGTATAGGTGTTCTCTATTACTAGAAAATGGTACAAGAACATTTTAAAAAACGATTTTTCATTTGATTTTTGAAGGGTAAAACAGACAAGGAGGCCTCAACCTGTTTTTTCTCTATCCAAGAGGACTGTTTGGTCCAATCCGAGTGCCCTGCTTCTGTCACAGGGCCTCGTCTAACAAGCAACACATCAGCACAAAAGAACCACACTCGTATTGCTTTACACTGACCTTACTTTAGCAGACTGTGTGGCCATCTAACTATCAGAAATCTGGCAGCATTCAAGGAGAAGGGAAGTGTTAAGTCTCATATTCACAGCTCAGGGCCCAAAATGTCACATGAACATTAAAAAGGAAAGGGCAAATGCAGAGGGCACATCATTAAAACAAATCTAAGATCCAAAATGAGGAAATGGAAAAGAGATATTTAAAGTGATTATTCATTTTTTAATTAGAAAATTGATTCCTATTTTGTCTTTTTGAAACTATTTAAAAAAATATTTATTTCAGCAATCATTTTTCAATCTTTTTTATGTTCCTTGCCTAAATATCCAATTACAGAATGCTTAGTTAAACAGTTCAGCCTTTGCATGTTTCTTTCTTTAGCAATTAAACAAGCAGCACACATTCTCATGCTGACATTTTGATTTATAATCAGAATTAGCCTGTTTATTTGTTTGTTGTTAACACACCTCTGGTCTTCAATCCATGTCAATATTAATTTGTTCTGCTGATCGTTTCTTAGCTCATTGAGGTCAAAATTTGAATCTGACTCCATATAGATTGGCTTTAGTCTAAATAGAAGCAAAAATGACATTTTTGTTATCTGAGATTGATTTGAAACTGCTGAAAAAAGGAGTTTGCTTTTTCTTTTAAGCATTTGACATCATTTCATATAAATAAATATTGCTTGTTTTGTGCATATCATTTAAACTCCTAAGCGTATGACAAAAGTCTCTCTGAAAGATTTCCACTAACATGTAGCATTAAACATTAATTTGAACCAAGTCTGCTTCCTGGTATGTTTGAAGATAGTAACTCTGGATTTTTTTTTTTTCCTTTTAAGATTTTAACATTTCTCAGTGATAGATCTTTCTGCAGCCGACAGGAATTCCTGTTTTTGTCTCAAAGAACAAATCTTTGCCCGCTTGGATCTTTCTTTCAAACCACAAGATGAGTTACAGCCATGTAGATTGATAGAACAGTCTTTGCATCCTGCGTTTATCAGATTGGTAAGAAGAGGATCTCAGTACAACAAAGGTTTTCACCAGGAGGAGAACAGGCAGCTGTGTAACGGATACATTTCAAACACACCGGAGGATTTCACAGGAATGCATGCTTCACATGACACAAAATTTGGTCTTTAAATGTGTTTTAAAAGCCATTTATACTGAGCTTAAAACACATTTTTTTGTCATTTTCTACACTTTGATCCTCAAATGTTTTACTCATATGCAAATCAGCGATCAATGAGGTTTCAATATTTCAATTTGCACGTGCAGTTTTTTTTTCAATATGTGCAATTGTGGTAAATTAACTCTATTTAAATGATCCATTTATGATGGATTTGTTTGATAAAATAATATTCAAATTTAACAGGATTGTGTTAGAAACTTAAAATGGTTTATGTTGACGAGGATAGTTTTGGCAGCGGAACACTGAAGGCTCAGCTCTGAAATCTAACTGTAGCCGGTTGATCCAATGTTGGTCCCTTTCTATCCTTTGATCATCGGTTTCAGGAAGGATTACAATTTTTTTCTCCAAAAAGAAAATTTTGGATTGGGGATTCAAATATCCTCTTCATCTCCAATTATCAATTTCCCTTTTTGGACCTGCATGGTCCTCAGTCAGATTCCAAAACAAAAGGCAGGAAGTAATAGAACTGAATGAGTTTCTAGAAGTAAATATTTGATAAAAACTGCAGTTCCAGCACACTTTAAAACATTCAATAGACATTTTTTTACAGTTATAAGCCATGCACTTCACATGCACTGTATCTTCTTTTCTCTAGAGAAAAAAATTGGAGAAAACCAAAACGATGGCCTTTTGGTTGGCCTCAAAAACTGTTTTGGCAATCACAAAGAGTGTTCAGGGTAAAGCAAAAGTCCATGAAGATGGAAAGCAGTTGGTATTGACTGGAAACCTATTTAAAGCTTTATTTTTAAGCTTCATTCCTTTATCGAGCCAGTTTCTTCCTCCGAGCGTTCTGCTACAAAATAAAGGCCCATAGTAAGAAGGTGCAGGCAGGTTGAAGCTCGACTGAAACATTCTTTAAACAATAACGTTCCTTGGAAGCACAACACAGTGCGTTTAAGCTCAAAAGAAAAGCAACTAACGTTAAAAAATATATAGCAAGGCTCAAAGCATTTCTCCCCTGTATGAATATTCTATTGTTTCAGCTCCCAGTCTGCTTGCTTAAATGGGTTTCCTTCAGTGGCTTTGATGGCACGACTGAAAAAGCCCCCACACAACAAAGGACCGGCAATTGTTTCCATTTTCTGCCTAAATCCGAGCGTACGCCAAGCTGTCTTTACAGCACATTTAAATTGTGTTTCAAAAGTATTCAGACCAGCTAATTTATTCTCCTAAGAACGCCCGACCACGCTGCTGCCTGCTTAACTGACATCCTTTGGTACCTTGAAGAAACCGCGCTAAACCTGAAAGACAAGTACAGTAAAAATATCTCTTAAAATATGCACAAGAAAGTTGTTTAATTGCATTGTATGACCTACTCTATTTTCCACTCGCGATTATCAAGTGTAAATTTAAGTCGATGGGTGGGGGGAATATTTTAAGTCAGGGAAGTCTAAAGGTTTTGGCCTAAGGGGAAGCTTCTCTGATGCTCAAAAGATGTTTTAAGATGACCCAGAAACTGCCTACAGGAGAAAGTTTACAGAGAACAGCAGCTGTTAGATAGTCTGTGCTCATAAAAATAGAATTTAAGTCATTAAGTTCTTTTTAATTACTTACAGTTTTCATCAATTTTTAAAAAAATAAATTCAATATTAAGTCTAAAAATGACACATTTAAACTATTTTTCAATCAGGTTGCAGCAAAAATTGCCTGCTTTAGAGGGCGTTTCTAAGGATCCTATATGTTTCTGCATCACCAGACCTGTTTTCTATCAATGTGCACAATACTACCTCACATTGTGCCCTTTCTCAAAGCAGTCCAATGTATTGCTTTGAACAGGCATTATGAACTGTGTTTTAGAAATAGTAGAATACTGCACCAATGCAACTCATGGAGGGGGGAAAGGGGAAAAAAAGGCATCTTTGATTGCAGGTTTGATGAAAATCTTTGACAACTATAAAAAGCACAGCTCAGAAATAATGGTGTCGGCTAATGTTGACGCTTTTGAGCCGCTCACATACCGTATTATTGTAGGAAATTCTGCCACATTCTCTTGTGCTCGCACACATAGGCATTGTGGGTAAAAAGCAGAAATGTTCTAAAGTAATATTCACCATTTTAGAGGAGATAACCTGGAGACCAAAAACCTTGTTAGTGAATTTAAAAAAAGCATTTATGCAGGAAACTCATTTTGGCAAAAACTTTTTTTTAGTTTAGTTCTCAGTTTTTCTTCAAACAAATTACTTCTTATTCAAACAAAACTATTAGAGCTCGACCAAGAACCATCCTCACAGAGATAGCTGAATGTTAGTACCTTGTTAACCCTTTAACACCGGAGCTCTAGCTTCAGTGTTTACATTTTTTTGATTATAGTAACTCTTCAACCATTTATGCAATCAGCATATTTCCAGTGGATTTTGAAAATAGAAAAGTAACCTTCCACTTAAGTGCTTACACAATCAACTTGTATAGACTGTTGGGGAGACAGGCCCACCCTGGGCATAGGTGACTAGGCGGCTGCCTAGGGTGCCATCTGCTGAAGGGGGCACCATATCACAATGATCATATATTATTTTTTTTCCTTTTTTTGTTAAACAGTTTGACTTTCCTCTGGAATATGGCTGATCGGTGGTACAGTTAGTAAGCACAGTTGCTTTTAAGGAAGAGTTACTCGGTTTGAGCTGAATTTCAGACCCTGTAGGGGGCGCCATGTTCACTTTTTCGCCTAGTTCGCCCTGCAGCCCAGAGCTGGGGCTGCAGGGAGAAACGTGTCACAGGGTGACCACAATTAGAAACAGAACCCGACCAAAACCCAAAACATAACTGACAAAAACCAAACTAAAGTCCACAATCCTCACATAATCAGTATTGGTAAGAGTAATAAATCAATAAAATCTTAACGATACCCATCTCTACTGATGATTCTCACTGTGTCCTCGTGTAAAGTCAAACAGAAGAATAAACCATTCCCATTGGTTGTGTTTCCTGGTGGAGTCAGTTCTGACAGCCATAAAATCAAAGGAAAAACCTGTTTAACCTCAACTAGTGAAGTTAATTCAAATTAACAACTGCTCGTTGGTGCACAACAAGCAATTAAATAGTTATTTAGTTTAATAACTAATTTGAATTTTGCTAATTAGTGAATCATAAATCAGCATAATTGTTATTTAACTAGTAATTAATAATAATAATAGTTGTTACTTTACTGCTAATTTAATATTTGTGGTAAAATCAAACCTCTGATTTATCATTTTGGTGCATTCTTACAGAAATTAGTGTTTGTATGTATGTTTGCTAAATTAAATTTGTTCATTTTCTTTAAATAAACGGTCTTAAATTGTGTTTTAAATGGTCTCATAAGGGTCTTAAAAAAGTCTTAAATTTAGCTTATATATCTGTATACACCCTGTGTCAGAATCAGCTGGTTCATGTACATCATGTAACAATTGAGTCATCTTTTGATCTATTGTAAAAGCGTTCACAGTGCTATTTTAATTCTGATTATGCCATTTTTAGTTAAAATCCCCCCAAAAACGGTCATTTTCTTGTACATAATTTCTACAGACCAGCAGAAGTTCATTGGAAATTCACCTCTGAGTTGTTGGTGTAAATGTTGCCACACCCATTTCCCATCATCCATCTGTTTTTATGCTCCTCCGCTTGCTTGCAGCTCTGTACAACCCCAACCCAACGTTACCAGTGCAACAAAAAAGGCAAGCAGTATTGGAGCTACCCAGCCGTACAGTTTCAGTGTCAGATGACAGCTCAGGCGAGGAAAAAAAACATACATGGATCTATTTGTCAGAAAGGAGTGGCAATTCATAAAAAAGAATGTGTTAAAACACTAAAAACATCATTTTTAAAGGAATTGAGCTCTTTTTTTAACACAAACCAAACAACTAACACAAAAAACACCTTCATCACAGTTTACTGTGGGTCCAAACTGAGTGACTGTAAGTTTCAGGATATTTTTGATGTAGATTAGTCATCAGTGCCAAAAGAAACCACTTTATTCTGCACCAAAGAACACAAAGTGGTGTTCGAATATGTTCACTTAGCCTTTGGCTCTCCATGAAAAAAAAAGCCCTTTCATCTTTTGCTGAAAAAGATCTAGAAGCAAAATGCTCTTTAGCCGCTTCTTCTCTTTTTTTAACATCTGCATTGTTAACATTAAGAGCACTGAAAAAAGAAGGTCTGTTTAGTGCGATGGAACACTTTTATAGCTGCTTTTAGCAAGACTAACATAAGGATTATATTTTTCCCCATTTGTTGAAAACAAAGTGACTGTTTCCTTTTCATGTCTTCAGTAAACACTGAAGGGGGAAAAAAAGAGATCCAGTCAGGCGAAAAGCTTTACACCAGTGAAGTGATTTACCCAGCAGCTGAACCGATGCAATGTGTTTGACTTCCTCAACAGCGCACATTCAGCCCTGCATTGGAAGGCAAAAGGTCTTTGGGCTTGGCCCATATTGATCTAGAAATTCAGCTTTGGATGGCCAGCCAACTCTTAAATATTTAGTTTTAATTACTGCCACAACCTTTACTCTAGCAGGTTACAGTAGAAGTGTAATCCCCAAAGGTCTGGGCAGTGAGGGAATCACACAGGAGAAATGACAGCCAACTCCCTACCAAGGCATTTTATTTGAAAATGGGACACAGCCACAGCAGATTTTATGGGCTGCCTCTGACAAAGAACGGTGGAGAATCATGAGATGAGAGACACTCCATAACCCCTAATTATATAGCAGCTAAGTTTGACGGAGGAGCCCGGCTTATCTCTCTGGTGGGGTTGGTGGATTTTGAACTTCTCATTTGATTACTTGCCCTGTTCACCTGTCTGCCTCGACAACCCACAGCCACGCTAATGAATATGTGCACCATTCCTCTCACACACCTAAAGAGGATTCTCTAATTTCCCCTCCCATAGTCCGACGCAAAAAAAGTGCAGAAGAGAAAGTCCCTCCACAAATTAGTCGCCTGAGGGGAACATCTGCCTGTATGTGGATTCCAATTCCTTCTGTTCACTTTGGCATTAATTATCCATTACTGCTGGTGAGGTAAAAAAAAAAAAAATTGAATACCATTTTGGATTTATTTAGTACTTTCTGCTCAAAGGACTTTTTTTTCTATATGATCCCTTGATGCAAAAGATGTTTTTCAATGAAAACTTTCGTTAACACTCACTTTAGGGAAAAAAACTAACTGGGACAAAAGCTGTGTTTCGTATTGTTTTTTATGCTATTACAGCACTTTATATTCTTTCAGTTCGAGACGTTGCTGTTGTTCTGGAGTCCAAATAACCACGGGAAGGTGAGAAAGGGCAGAGCGGGTTTTAAACACCGGCCCCTATTCCCAACAGTGGAGAAATTGGTATCGATCATCTGTATCCTCTGATGTACATCTGTCTGAGCAAACACCGGCTGCCTGTTCCCCCACAGCCTGAGCAGAGACAAAAACCTCTGATGGAAACAAAGCCCCTGCTTTTACTACCTCTCTCCAAAAGCAATGTGCTCCACTCACAACCGCATTGATCCTCACAAATCACTCTTCAAGGTAAGCCTTGAGTATGGGTAGCCAGTTTGATAAAGGGGTAAATATCGTCCATACCTGTGATCCTATCACTTTATGATTAAAAATGTCAGTAAGGCCCTGGAGGTGACATATTGCAGGGTTGCAAGCATCCCTGGATATTTTTGGTGCAGGGACAGGTGCAGTATGCCTCTGAGACTTGGAGTGAGAGAGTGGAAAAGGGAAAGAAAGGGAAGTGGAAGCTGGAGCAGCACGTCGATGGCCTGTGGCTAGCTTACATCACACACTACTTAGGCCAAGCTCCAGCTCTTCTCTGTTGGGCAGAGAGGCTGCAAGCACTCAGCATGACTGTAAAAGGCCCATCGCAACCAGGTTTGAAAGAGGCAGCAAACGCCAATGATTCAAACTGTATTAGTAAAGGTCAGCCATTAAGCACTGCCGAGAGTCAGTTGGATTTATGACTACTGGAGCTCTTAATCTACATGGACCCAAACCAGACGAATTCCTCATTGCTTAACGGTGTGAGGCAGAGAGACTCCAAGAAAGTTCATCAGGTTCCCTTCCACGACTGATGCATCTGGTCCTACTGGTGACTTAAAGCCAGTACAGACCTGTACAGGTGCCACAGGTTTTTGGGTTGTCCAGTCCATGGGGTGTCGTAGACACAAGGAGGCCACATCTTAAGGGGAGTGCAGGTGTGTCTTAAACCTCCCTTTAGGGGCTTGTACTGCCCCCTCAAGGGATGTCAAGAAAAAGGTACGTACCCTTATCGGGTCAGTGTGATTCATTTAGAAATCAATTATAAGTTGCACGCACTTATAATGTATGAATGACACTGTTTGTGTCGGTCCGTGGATCAATTGTCACCGGAGCATTAAAGGACAAAAAAAATATATACCCTTTTTTTTTTTTTTTCTGAGTCGCAGAAGTCTTTTTATTTTTTTAAAATTCTCTCGATTAGCTTGAGCGTCTAAAGCAGTCCAGGCACTCAGTTGTAGTCATGAGTTTGAGTTCTTCTGTTTTGTAAAGCGTGGAGCTTCAAAGTAGCCTGATTTGTTTCTTTTTTTAGCATAAATAATTGATTTGTTGGTTACATTTATCTTATAATAGTAAAAGAAACTTGTTTTAACCACTCCTGACATGACACTAAAGGAAGAGACCCTACCTACCTACCAACCTATCTATCTATCTAGCACACTTGTCAGATGACTGTTGTGAAATGATGATCTATTAAACTTTAAATGGAGGAATAAAACAAATGAAAAGTATCAGTAAGTTGTGGGAAAACAACTTAGCATTTAAATTGAGTGGAAATAAGGTGCACTGCCTAAATTTCACAGGACTAGTAAGACTGGTGAGGCATCGACTCAGCTGGGTCCGTTTTGCTGATACAGAGAAGTTTCAAGCAAAAGTAGAAATATCGATATATGCGTGCTGATCCGATACCAATACTAACTTCAATTCAATTTTATTTATATTCCCTCTTCGGGCTTCATCACTTCATATCGATACAATCAATATTTTGGATCAATCGGACCAGCACTAGTCTATGACAGGGTCAGCCAACCCTGGACCTCAAGAGCCACTACCCCGTGTCTTATTGAACAGCTCACTGCCGATTAGTGGACCCAAGGGATTTCAAATTCCAATTGGCTGATTTAGGTAGTCTGCATCAAGAAGTCCAGGGAAATCTGGAAGACTGACGGGTTGTGGATCTCGAGGACCAGGGTTGGTCAGTTCTCGTCTATGATCTTGCTTTTTCCTTTGTACCATGCACAAATTTCCCCTTTTTTTGCTGCAGACATCCCATATCCACTGGTTAGAACAGTTGTGAATAAGGTCTAACACATCTGTAGATCAGAGGGTTAGCCTGGTTTATGATAGAAATGATCAGAGGTGACAATCCCGTTTTGTCTTTTTGAAAGCAGTGGTATTCAAGATTCAGTGTTATCTTTAAATCAAAGTGTGCGTTACCAAGGGACCAAGATCGAAAGAGCTTCATGGGGTTTTCAGCATGGCAATGAATATTGAATCAAAGACTTTTTGAATTAATGCCTTCTGATGAACCAAAGACAGTGTTGTATGTCCAAAGATGTCTTTGGTCTGTGCCAAAAGCAACTTTATAGGGGCAAATTTTGTCACCTTTGAAGATCAATCTATCTATCCATTTTCTTAACCTGCTATATCCCTTTTGTGGTCACAATGTTTTTGGACCCTGTCTATTACTTGAAGACCCCAGACAGGTCGTCACGCTTTCGTAGGGTACACTCCCACACATGAACATCTAAGGTCAATTTAGAGTGACTAATTAACCTTTGTAGCATGTTTTTGGACAGTAGGAAGAAGCCAGAGGTTCTGGAGAACCTCACGCATGCACAGGGAGAACATGCAAACTCAACACAGAAAGGTTCCAGCCACCATTCGAACCAGGGGCTTCTCGCAGGCGATAACGCTAACCACTACATCAACATGCAGCCCCCTTTGAAGATCAATAGTTGACAGTAGTTTGAGTAGTTCAAACATTGACTAAATATTGAACTGTGCTGCACATCATGTGCTTCTCTCCAGCAAATGTCTATAACTTTTTAAAGTGAACAGTATTTTTGTTTTTGTTTGTTTTACTTCATGAAATATCATCCCAGAGGGTTGTAGAAAAGCTTTTCCAAACACTGATTTCTTTTGGCAACATGAATCAGTTCCATTTAGCCGAGCTGTCACAAAAATATTTGTAAAGCCTTCAGCTTATCTGAAGTGGTGCAGGGTTATAGGAGGAATTGGCTGGAGACGTCTTGTTTTTCAAATTTTTGGTTTCTCTTCCTGTTGCATTCAGAACAGAATGGAAACTAATTTTCATTATAGTCATTAATTGTTTATCAAGCTGCTTTAAGTGTGTCACACTAATCACAGGCAGCAGGCTTGCTTATGGTTCCCAGAGTTCGTTCTCCTGTAGGAGCAGCTCACAGCTTGACGTCGGGAAGCTGGGAATCCTTCATTGCTTTGTGTTTTGGCGCAAACTTATGTTCCTTTTAACTTGATTTGTCAGAATCAAGAAGTTACTCATTCAAAGCACATCCAAAACTGCAGCTTTTTGAGGGTGTTTCTTGTCAAAAGTGGTCCAAGAGAGGAATAGGGATAAACTGACGTTGGGATCAAGTCATCCGAGATGCATTAATGCAAGAGATTTGTAAAGCTTGGCTTGTGTGGTCACATTGCTACAGCGGTTAAAGCTGGTTCTGGAGGATGGATATCAAATTTCAACATCCGTTAGATGGAGCTGCTCGGCTGCGCGGGTCGCTCATGCCATTGTGTATTTCTAAAAGCGCCGTACATACTTCTGCTTTCATCTCGGTGCCAAATATCACACTTTGAAAGGTCTTGCTTGGTCAAAGGGCTGTTTTTGACAGCCAAACGGAGGCTAGCACTTTGTTAGGTAGGTGATCACAATTTTAACGCACGACTGGTCCATGTATATGCCATTTGTTACCGTGTTAAACTTGGTGTTTGTTTGTGTCCTCGGCCCCCCCAACACCAGCCAGATGGTCATCCTTCATTAGTCTGGTTCTGCTGGAGAACTCATCCAGTTAAAAGGCAATTTTCCTCTCCACTGTTGCCCACAGCCCTTATATGCTTGAAGGTGGAAGTGAACAGAAGTGAAGATTTGATGCAATCTGTTGAGTTTTTCTTTTTTGTGGAAGCTAGACTTTGCTTCATAAACTGGCAACTTCATAGAACAGACACCAACAAATGTATTTAAATAAACCTTATAGACTGAAATGTAATTGCTGGACATAAGTTAGCATTATTTCATTGGAATTTAACTACCCATATCACACTTTCTGATGAGATTTCGCTTGATTTGTTTTATATATAAACTGAGTTATCTGAATTGATGCTTTTTTTTTTTTACTCATACAGGATATGACTCCTGATAATCTGAACTTCCACTTTTCAACCTTGCCTGAGGCAGCAGGGGGAGCTGGCTCGTAATGTCTGGCTGGGTTCAGTGTCTCAGAAAGACTGGAAGAAGTTGGATTTTTTTTTGGTGGGTTTATAATTAAGACTGAGCACGTTTCCTGTAGACATTTCTCTCGGGTGTCACACATAATGATATACCATGGAAAATGGAACAGTGCCACTGCCCATTGCCTCTGGTCATGAAAAAGAGCAAACTCATCAGGGTCCACTCTGGCATCCACTAGTCATTTGAGATCTCATCCTCACATATGGATAAAAATGGCAACACAGATGACAGCAGGCTGTGCTGTCTGATGCCATGTGTCTGCTGACGTCTTGGGGAAATCCATTTCAGAGATACGGAGGGATAACCAATGTAACTGGATAATCCTCCACTGTCTCCACAGAGAAAGCTTGGGCTCAGCGGACTCAGAGTGACCTTCTTCTCAACATTAAAACCCAAAAAATAGACCAGAGGAAGCAGCATTTAAATATGAAGAAAACAGCATGACTTAAGTTTCATTACCTTTATGAGTTGTAAGATTTGCGTAACATTTTGCATAGTTTCAAATGTTGGAAACAGATAACAAAGAAACTCAGTAATACTACCAAAAAAAGTATTTTGTGTAACATTTAAAAATAAAAGCCATTTAAAATCTGTGAGTGTCTACCTTTATATATATATTTAATATAGAATAGAATTTAAATAACTTGAATTTTTACTACAAACTCAAGGTCCAAATCTTAATACAACACACAAAGCATAATGCACAAATAAAACAAGTTCCAGTTCAACTATATACTTTTTCTGTAGTAAAATTGTTCCCAATGATTTTTTAATTGTGATTATGAAGTTTTTAGCCAAAATCAAGAAGCCTTTGTAATTTTTTAAACGTATTTTATGCACTTTAGCTCACTAGAAATTCAATTCTGAGCTGTGAGTGGGACTGTTGGCGCAGAGCAACCCGGCTTCCTCCCCAGAGAACTCTGTTTCCCTGCTCACATGCGATCTTATGTTCTCAAGCTATCACTAGCACTGCAAAATTAATGTTGAGCAATATGGGACCTGTTCAGAGTTTTGAGCCAGATTAAGCCAAAATCTCAATTTGGCACAGCACGAGTGTTGACCATCATCACGTCTTGCACACCAAAGCGTGGGCGGGCCATAGTGCAAGCAGGGGGAGGGGAGACGTTGGCACGCCCATTTCAGTAGCTGTGTCTGAGAATTTTCTAGCATCCGGTTTTCATCTGCTCCTGATTTGAATTAAGAAATACTCAGAAATGCAGTTTCTATCTTATTTATTTTTTTTTATGTCTTCTACTATGAGTAAAAAATGCTACAAGAACATGTTAAAAACACACAAAAATAGATTTTCATTGGAGTGGATCCTCAAGGGTTTCAAAAAGTCAACCTTCAAATTTGGGGAATGGAGTGCGGCACCTGATATTGGTGAAAGTTTGAATTAACCATGAATAAAATTTAATTTTAGTTTGTTAAATAATAAATTAAAATCTGTCATTTCTGATGGAAAATTCCCCTTTTTTTCCAAATATCTGTTGTCAGTCTGATTCAAGCAACTTTTTAACATAAAAAAAAGTTTCTTTCAAAAGACACAAGTACAAATATTCCATTAAGACAGTGTCAAACACCCACAGAAAGAATAGGGTTGATAAAAGACTGGCCTTAGAGAAGCTGCAGGGAAGGAAGCTAAATTATTGACCAGTCAGAGACTGATTAGCTCATAACAAAGGGTGAATCTGGTTTGGCTGTTCTGTCACGCAGAGCTGTCAGTCTATGACAAGGCTACTCCATATCTGAGGCATCAATCCAGAGGGCTTACAGGCTTTTCTCGCTGTCAGCAAAACCCCACACAAACAGACACATGCCTTTCAAGCTTATTTGCAAGGCCGGATATCACCAACTCATCAAAGATTATTTAATGACACAGAAAATCAAGGGAAACTATTTTTTTTTCAAGGTTTCCTATGACTGGACCCGAGCCATAATAGAATCAGACTTAATTGGAGATGTGTGCATGAAAATGAAAGTGTACCAGGACTGCCGTGGAGGATTGTCCCAACAGCTGTGAATGTCTGAAAGTGACTTCCTGGTTGACAGGTATAATAGTTCTGTCACACACACATTCTTGTCTTTCTATCTCAATGGGGTGGCCATCACCAATGGATATCTCAGCTACTAATTTTAACCCAAACTATCCCGGCTTAATAAAGCTTTTACCTTGAAAAAACCTAAATTATAGTTTAGGTTTTGACCCTCAAAACGACACACACTCACCTGCCGCTTTATTAGGTACACCTGTCCAACTGCTCATTAATGAAAATTTCTAACTAGCCAATCACATGGCAGCAACTCAATGCATTTAGGCATTTAAACACAATCTATACTTGAAATGAACCAATCAATCAGTCAATCAATCAACACACAGTCAACACACAGTCAAATTGAGCATCAGAATGAGGAAGAAAGGTGATGGAAGTGAATTTTGCATTGTTGTTGGTTCCTGACAGGCTGGTGTGAGTATTTTAGAAGCTGTTGATCTAACAGAATTTTCATGCAGATCCATCTCTGAGGTTTATAGAGAATGATCCTAAAAGAGAAAATACCTAGTAAGCAGGAAATTCTGTTTGATCCCAGAGTTCTGAGGACAATGGTCGGACTGGTTCCAAGGGATAGAAAGGCAATGCAATAGTGACTCAAATATTCACTGGTTACAATCAAGGTCTGCAGAAGGGCATCTACAGTATAAACACACAACATGTCCAACATTGAGAGCTGGACTACAGCAGCAGAAGACCACACCGGGTGCACTGCTGTCAGCTAAGAACAGGAAACTGAGGCCATAATTCACACAGGCTGACCAAAACTGGACAATAGAAGATTGTAAAAACGCTGTCCGGTCTGGTGAGTCTCCATTTCTGGTGCAACATTTGGATAGTAGGCTCAGAATTTGGCATCAACAACATGAAAGCACGAAACCATCCTGCCTTGATTCAATGGTTCCGACTGGTGGTGGTGGTGTAATGGTATGGGGGATGTTTTCTTGTCACACTTTGGGCCCCTTAGTACCAATTGAGCAGGATTACAACCCCAAAACCTACCTGAGTATTGTTAAAGACCATGTCCATCCTTTTATGATCACAGTGCATCATCTTCTGATGGCTACTTCCATCATCTCAGACTGGTTTCTTGAACATGACAATGAGTTCACTGGAAAAAGAACAAATGAATGCAAATCCAAATTTCCCAAAAGAGACTATGTGCCTCCTTCTAGGTTCTGATCAGTAGAAAACAAGCCCAAATGTCTCTTTTACTGTTAAAGGTTGCCGACCCCTGCTATAGAGTAACATACACCCTGCCAAAACTGATTGTCACATATATGTATGAACACGGAATGAAAAACAATCTTATAAAATATGTATGTTATGGTTTTCAAAGAGATTGCATGAACAGAATTTAAAATTCTCTTTCAGTCATCAGAGTCAGGTGTTGGACTGGAAATACATGTGAGTGCTGTAGAACAATTCCATTCTAATTTAATATGTATTTGGTTTTATCTTCATCTGCAAAAAATGTGCAACATAAAGCTTTAAAATCTGTGTATTCCATTATAGCTATTTAGAATAAAATGATCAAAAACTTTTCAAAGATTCAATCTTCAAATCTTTTTTTTTTTTGTTAATCTTTTTACTTAAGTTTTACAATTTCCTATTCAACATGACACTAAACCTCAGCACACACGTCTCTTAAGTATGTCTTTTTTTTCCAATTTCAGAAAGTAAAGAACCTCTCTGATCCGTTGTGAGTGAATAAGTGAGACTTGGGATTTCCATTTTAACAGGATCAATCTTCTCACCAGTCGAGGGGTAAGAGCTATCATATCTTTGCAGGATTTTGAGATGTCAGGAATAAAAGAAGAAACCCAAAATAAAGTGGTCATTTCATTTAGGTGAACGTCTAACGCTGAAACTCTTGACAGGGTTTTAAAAATGTCAAACCAGTATATGTTTAATGATGGACGGAGCCAAACCATTTGAAAGTAATTACAGAGCTTTGACAACATTAATCGCAGGTCGGAGACAGGTTTCCTAACAGTTTTGGAGGCCGAGCTTTGGCGGATTGAGAATTAAGTCAAATTTTAGATTAAATAAAAACACGTTTTTCACAAACTAATTGGAACCTCATTTAAAATCTTCAAAGTTTGATCAGGTATTACTTACTTACAAGTCACGTTCCTAGTTTGTTTTCATAAAGGTAAGGAAGGGGCTGAATAAATGTGTATAGAGAGAGATAGTGGGAATGGCTTCTTGAAGTTACGTTCACACCGCGTTCAAGCGGGCACTGTCAAGTAAAGGTCTATGCAAACGTGCGTGAGTGTGAATTTTGGGCTTCTGGGTTTAAAACTCTTGTGTTCACAAGTGGCTACACCAGGTCTTACGATTGTTTTGGGGCTACAAAACTTATGACAATTGAACACACGTTTCAAGTTAAACCAGGTTGAACAGAATTGGTAGTCATGAATAGATGCTAAAATTCAAACCTTGATACTCAAGTCATCGGCCATGTTGTCGCCAGAGGGGAAGATGTTATTTTTATTGGTTAAACAAAGTTTGCTTTGATGAATCCAGCTGATTATTTAGCCTTCCATTAAGTTGTAGAACAGGTTGGATGGACGATCTTTGCCTAAGTTTGCGTTCCAACTGCTTGATCTCCGTGCATATAGAGTTTAAACCCAGCCAAAATAAACTCAACAGTGATTTGTTCTGTCAGCAGATCATTATCATCTTTAAGAATATGTTTTCTACAGATCTCTGATGACCTCAAACAGCCAAGACAAGCATATAAAACTGAGATGTGTTCGGCTAAATGAGACTTACTCACAGTTTGGATATTCCAATGAGCTGAAGAAGAAATTATCTCAAACAAAAGCCTCAAAAGACTAAATTTCATTTTAATAAACTACAATTCAAACTTTCTTGATTTTATTGTAACAAATTACAATGAAATAATTTCATTATCAGCAAAGATGGATTTTGTGAGGATTGCTCCTTAATTGTATCTTTTTTTTTCCTTTTATTTGAGAGATTTTTTTTTTATTTCAGACAAGTTTTATGATCTCTAAAATATAACATTTTATTTATTTTTTTAACAACCCTACATCTCCAAAACAAGGTTCCTTAAGCCTCCAGCAGCACAACTGCCTCATCAGAACAAAGACCAGCAAAGAACCTGAACCCCATCATTCACACGTTGAACAATTCCCTTCTTTTGTCAGAGAAGCCATTTAGCCTGAAGGAGAAAATCAAGCTAAAGCCAGAAATCTTGGGATCTGCTTGAATCAAATGTTCTTGTAGAAAGTTCAGCAGGACTTTCATGTCAGAAATGTTATTCCTGCAGTCTTTTAGAACGCGTCACGTCCTGAAGAGTTCAATTTAACTCCTGGATGATCTTTAAATGTTCGTCTTTGGAGAGATCGTGATTTTGGTCATAGACAGTTATGTTTTTAAGAGAAACATACACAGAGTTTGCTAAGGAGGAGCATTTTAATTTTATGTACACATCTGGCTGATACCTTTATAAGTGAAGACATAATGTGAATTCACAAAAAATGTAAGTAACACAAACTGAATTTATTGAAATTCTTTGTATAACGTCAAAATGTTGATTCTGTTTTTGTTAAAACATTTAAATACTAAACATATATTTCAATAATTTATCAAAAATAACCTTTTAACAATGAAATTATAAGAGTATGATGCTTTTTAATGTGAATATGGCTTTATATTTCACCTAACTTTTCAACCAGGACCATCTTTATCAACAACAACCTAAAAAATATGTGTTGTATGAATTCCGAAAGCTTAAAAATAGTCAACATCCATCCTGATATGAAACATTTCTGCGTTCCAACAGCATGATGGATACAAGTGCACGCTCACAGCCACGTCTCCTCTAAACTGACACATGCAGGTCAGCATGCAATCATGAAAACCTGCTCTGGTATAACAAGAAAGGATGCTTTGAACACGAGTGAAAAGTGGAAGGCACACACATAAAAACCCTATTCTGAGGCTGGAAAATAACTGCAAATCGCTTTCTCACAATCAGGGCTTCAGTGGAAACAGCAGCTGTATTGAAGCTGACAACGAATTCAAAGATTCTATTAATAAAAGAGAATGAGTTAATGAGAGAAAAGATTGAAGGATCTGTCAACTTGTGTTACAATTACATGTATAAAACATGACTGAGAGTTAACCGGATTTGATCAAACAAATGTTTCCGTTTGATAAAACGACTTCTTTTAAAATAGAATTAAAAAGTAAAGTAAAGTTCATCAAATTAAAAGTTCTACACAGAGACTAAAATGCAGATGTGTACAATTGAAGAAATAAAAGGGGAAATGAAAGGTTGACAACTGAAAAATGTATTTGTGATTGAAATTAACAAGAGAAGACAGATGTCTTTTACAATTATGAATGAGTACTACAGAAGGAATGCTTAGTGCTTCCAGGTGGATGAATGTGAAGCATGTAAATGTGAACAGAACATCCATGAAAATTGGCTTTCTCTATATAGTTAAAGGTTTAAATTTTCACTCCAATCATCTTTTTTATCTATTTTAAAATCACTCCTTGTTGTCTTTTTATTATCATTAAGCCATTCCAAAAAATCCAAAAACCTGTGCTGTTTTCTAGGACATAGTTTCTGCAGAGCAGCAGTAGCTTATCAGAAATTCAGCTGTGAACTAGAAAAGTTACATTTCCTGTGGAAATATGTTTGGTTGACTAATTGATGAAGATGCTTGTTTTAATTGGGAAAACATTCTTACTTGTGGCCACAAAGGATTCTAAAATTTGACAGGAGGGCCAGACCAGGAGCAGATTTGTGGCGTGTTTTGGTAATTTACCTTGGAAAAAAAAGAAAAACGTGAGATCTGGAAGAAAATATGCTTTAATCTTAATTGAAAATTACTTTAAAATAGAACATTTTGCTGTGGTTTTTGTTCTCATTTTAGAATCCATTTTGGGTTGATGTCCTTCAGGGAAAAACTTAACCTTGTGATGTTGGAAAAATTGGAAAAATTACCGTCAGACTTAAAATCACATGAACATCGGGAAAACTGCAAATCTTCAAACACTGAATGCAGAACAACTTTTTGTGCCTGAATAAAGGTGAAATTATTTTTAGAGCAACATTTATGGACAAACACCTGAACTACACGGAAAATAAAACATTACGGGTAAACAAAATTGTTTATTCCAGTTTGGCGAGTAGTTTAACGGGCCCACCCCTGCTTTAAATGCTTAATTGCATAACTTTAAGCAGAAGAAGCTGAAGTCTATCGTAAATTGCAGAAAACATTGCAGAAAACAGCAAGTGTGTGTGGCTGAAATGCACTTAAGTGCTGAAATGCACTTAAATGCAGAATATTTGTTCGATTGCAGAAAAGCCACAAGTCTTCCCCTGTCATTGCAAAGGCAGTCATTGCAGCTATTTTGCTGAATTGCAGACATATCATAAATTGCAGAAGAAATTGTAAAAAGACAGCAAAAATGTACTTAACTAAGCCAGCAAGGCCAGGTGGGCCCCAGATACTTTAAAAGAGGGCAGAAAATGAGGGCTCTGAATGGGTTTGTCTACAGTTTCCTTGGTGGCCCCACCTGTGTTTGCCCACATTGGCTTAAGTTGACACTCAGTGGGTTGGCTCGCTACGCTAACCAGCGCCTGGTGGACAGCAGAGCTCACTAGCTCGATACAGTGCAGCTTCCTACTATGCAGCTTGCTAGCTTGATACATTGGAGCTCGTTACAGCTGAGCTCGATAAAGTAGAGCTCACTGCAGTGGAGCTCACTTCAGTGGAGCTTGCTACAGCACAGCTCGCTACCTCAATACAGTGGAGCTCGCTACTGTCCAGCTCCCTAGCTCGATACAGTTTAGCTTGCTATAGTGGAGCTTGCTAGATCGATACAACGGAGCTCGCTAGCTCAATACAGCGGAGCACGCTAGCTCAATACCGCAGAGCCCGCTACAGCGGAGCTCACTAGCTCAATACAACGGAGCTCGCTAGCTCAATACAGCGGAGCACGCTAGCTCAATACCGCAGAGCCCGCTACAGCGGAGCTCGCTAGCTCAATACAGCGGAGCTCACTAGCTCAATACAGCAGAGCTCGCTAGCTCAATACAGCGGAACTCACTAGCTCAATATCGCAGAGCCCACTACAGCGGAGCTCACTAGCTCAATACAGCAGAGCACGCTAGCTCAATACAGCAGAGCACGCTAGCTCAATTCAGCTGAGCTCACTAGCTCAATTCAGCTGAGCTTGCTACAGCAGAGCTCGGTAGCTCAATACAGCGGAGCTTGCTAGCTCAATACAGCAGAGCTCGCTAGCTCAATACAGCGGAGCTGGCTACAGCAAAGCTCACTAGCTTAATACAGTGGAGCTCGCTAGTTGGCTCCAACGGGAGTTTGGTAAGCGTAGCGACCCAACCCACTGAGTGCCCACTTGAGCCAATGTGGGAAAGCACAGTTGGAGCCACCACAGGAACTGTGGGCAAATCCAATCGAGGTCCACATTTTCTGCCCACATTGAAACCATATGGGGCCCATTTGGCCTTGCTGGCTAGAAATTTACAGAACTTTTTGAAACATGAATGGCAGAAATAGCGGTATGCAGAAGTTACAGGTGGACAAAAAATGTACAGAATAAAAATAGAAGAAAAAGAAAAATAATGAAAGCTGCTCATGATTCCCAGTGATTTAAATCAATTTATTTATTTATTTTATTTTACCAGGAAATCCCATTGAGACTACATCTCTTTTTCAAGGGAGACCTGACTATACTTAGAAAGAATATTAAATTTAATGTTCCTTATATATGTCGTCCATTATTAGAAAAATACAAGATCATATAAAAAATTTGGAAATCTGCCATTTAAGAATTTTTCCTTTCTGCTTTAAGATTTCTGGTTTAAATCTCAGTGAGAGACACTTCTGTGTTGGTGTGATCCATCATAGCTGAGGGTTTTGTCCATGTAATTCAGCTGCTTTCCATAAAACCATCCAGTTCAGTAGAGATTTTTCATGCTGCATGAATTTGTGAGCATGCAGGATTGCGCGTCTCCCTTTTTCCACTCTAGTTTACTCACTAGCCTGTCATCTTTACGTAAAACAATGCTTCTTAATTAAAAAGCAAGAGTCTAATGATCACCTTCTAGAGATCCAACAATCAACAATTAGCCAATCAGAGCCATTGTGGTGATAAACGCCCTGAATCAAGATGTGGCTGAGCGTTGATCAGCTTTGTGCTGCTGCAGGCAGAAGCAGCCTTTATCATCAGAAAATGGGAGGCAGTTGCCTCAGGCCCCAAGCTACAACATAACCTAATAACCAGTAAGCTCCAAGAGAGATTCTCAGAGCCTGAAATTCTGCTCAGGATTGTGGGTATTGTGCACCGTGCCACGGTCTCCTGCAAATGTGTAACTCATGAAGCAAGAAATTCCTTCACGAATTGCTAGCAGTGCCATTTGGTAATATTTTACCACTTTCTCTGTAGAGCTTGAATCTCCTTTTCTGCTGCACCTCTTTGTTAACAGGTTTCATTGTTGTCAGCTTAAAGGAACATTGTTAGAAGATGTTTAAATAACTCTAAATGTCCCTACATGCAACCATAGTTTTGCAATAATTTAGTTGGACTTTGATTTCTTGTAAACCTTCAGTCAATATGAGGCGAGAAAATGCCTTTTTTTTGCTCCCACTTCCTCCTATTCAGGGTCCTGGGGTCACAGCTGTCTTCTGGTGAAACCAGGTTATACCCCATGCAGGCAGATCTGCAGTCCATTACGGGGTCAGATGTTGACAGTCGACCACACATGCTCAGTCAAGGCAATTCATAATTTTCCATCAACCTATCACACGCTTTTTTGAACGCATGGAGGAAGAGGAGTTATGTGGGCCAGCTGGGATTTGAAGTAAGTCCTTCTATATGTGAAATACTGGAACCCACATGAAAAAACATACATTTACCACAGAAAACCTGAAATAGGTAAAACAAATTTGAAAAAAAAAATAATCGCAGAAAACTTAAAAATAGCTGAGCAGAAAAAAATACTTCTATTTGTGTTGTTTTGAATACATAAAAAAAGACAAAATGATTTATTGATTTCGGCACTGAGACAATTGAACACTTGTATTGCCCCCGATCAATATGGATTATTATCCTCAAGAAGAGGATAAAGCTGAAGGTCAGTGAACCTGAACACGGAAACATGAACCTGAGCTTGATTTGAAGAAAAGAAACAACGAAATGTAATCAAAATGATCATATCCATGTGCTGCAACACTTGGAAAAGTTTTTTTCTTTTTTATATTTTTACAGGTGTCTTTAATGTATTATTATGTAATTGCACGAATAGGGTTTGCTGTTTAAAAGGTCAATTTTATGAATGTGTTTTTTGACCTTGATAACTTTAAAAATCATAAATACTAAACAAATAATAATTTCCATTCTAATTGTTTTTTTTACATAAAAAATAATAGTGTTGTCTTTAAACCTTCCGCTTGTGTTAGCTTTCTGTTACCATCCATGGTATTGATGGGTCAGTTTAACCCATAAATCCGTTAAATCAGCTTTAAAATACAGTAAAAACAATGACCTATCATCCCATTTCTTGTCATCTCTTGGTTATCTTCTTAGTCTTCCTTATTGATGAAAATATTGATTTTATTACTTTTCTGTGGATCTCTGGGCCTTTAAAACATAAGTATGCCTCTAGATTTCAATCAAGACAGTAAAAAAATCATCTCAGGAAAATCCTATGAAAAAAAATATTGTGTTGCTTGAATTTCACATCTCTAAAACTAATTTGATTGATCTATTTTTTATTTTGAAATTATTAACTCTACTAACTTATAATGGGTCAGTTTTGACCCATACATATTTTCTTCAAGAAAATGCAAAAATGTGTGTTCTGGTATATGTTTGTCAGCAATGTGAATCATTTCCGTTGTTATTTTCGCTGTTGTGCTTCTGCTTTTGTTGTTGTGTTGTGTCTTTTGCATTCATGTGAGCCCTGTCAGCCACCGTAGAAATCCCTTACATCCTCGAAAAGTATTAGAAGGCTAAATCAGAGAAAAGTATCCGTATGTCTGGACAAGTTTGTTTATTTTGCAACTATATTTGACAAATGAGCATCCCCTGAAGCTCATATGATTGGAAGAGGAGGCGTCTGTCATTGTGTTGGCTGAAATCCACTAAATATTTTAATTTTAGCCCCAATTAATGCTTTATTAAGTTATTTAGAACCGGGTAAAAAAATGACCATAACACCAGAAAGGACATAATTTCAATTAGAGCCTTTTATAATTAAAAAATGTAATTTAGTTGAAATCAAGATTCTTGACATAGTCCAAAAGCTTTGATGGAATCAATTAATTTTAGGTGTTTCTTTTGGTGCCGACCCGAACACGAGACTAAATCGTCGGCCAAACAGACTACATAAGTAAATGCATTAAAAACATGATAAAGTTTTTCACACATTCGACAGGTTGCACTTTTCTGAAAAAAAAAAATATTTTGTGATATTTGTTTCTATCTGTTAAACCACTCTCAAAGTTTGGGGATCAAGCCCACCAGTACCACTGGCAGCTCAGTTGCTTCACATCTTTTCAGTATCCTCTTTTAACTCTTTTTTTTTTTCTATTCCTTTGACTTCTTTTTCTCAAAGTATTAGTTTCCAGAAAGTTCTGGTACTAAAAACTGCTTTCCATATGTTCATGTTTTTTTCTTTGTTTTTAATTTCTCTTTTTTATGAGTTTAGAGAAAAAAAAAAAAATAGGCAGTTGATTTGCTAAATTATCCACACACATGTCGTCTTGAAGTTGAGTCGTAGCGACTAACATCTTCTACCTTAAAACATTTCACTGCTCATCCAAGTTGCTTCATTAGTCTGGCAAGTGTAGGATTTAGTTTCTGCACATTCCTGCCAAATGGATGGCTCATTAAAAAGAAACAAGTCAGTATAAAAAATAATGTCTCAAAAATATAAAAATATTACCTCTTGGACAAGCATCTGTAAAAATCCATTGAGTTTACATTTTAGCATCAAGAACATTATTCATTTTTTTTACTCATAACTTCATAAAATTCTTTTGCTTGTTTTAGAAGAAGAAATGAAGAAAAAAATGTCCAAATAAATCAATTTCAGAGCCTCTAAATGGAACGGCTGAGGAGGAAAACATTGTATTTGAGTGCCAACAATGATAAATCCTCGTATTTACACAGCTACCCTTTAAACCTGAGCTCCTAGGATTTTTATGAAAGTGTGACAAACAAATTCATTCTTCAGCTTTGAGAAATACAAACGTCCTGCACAAGAGAACCAATTTACATGCACATCAAAGGGAAAAAGGAGGAAGTTTTTGCTCTAGAGACCATTTGTTGTTATCAATAATCAAGAAGGAGCGTGCATATAACCTGGACTGCCTGTTAATGGAAATGAGGAAAATGTTTGTCTGCAGCACAGCGATGTGCGTTCAGTGATTAAGCACCTGGGTCTGTGATTCTCCACAGCCATGCAAAAAAGCCGAGCCTTGATCTGTATCAACGTGGCAGGAAGTCATTTGGGAATCAGCAGAAAGTATCAGTGGGAAGTTCTGGGTGATAACTATCTATTCCCTCTACGTCTGTGTCATTTTCTTATCATTCTAACACAGACTGATGATCGTTTGCTATCATACAACCCAAAATTCACATTTTAGTTGGGGCAATTACAGAAAAAACAATGAGCAGTACACTGTGACAGCTCTTCGCTGTATGTGCACATGCACTCAAGAGTATAAAAACGTCTTTTCAACTGTTTAATAACTCAATTTATAACCCTAATGATAAAAACACACTTCTGATCTGAATTACAAAAAGTGGCTTGAAATGCAAAAAAAAAGAATGCATGCAGGGGCATCAATATCAATGAAAGCATCTCCAAAGCTGCACATCAACAGTGTCCTCTTGTGGTGGCACAGATTAGCAGGATGCCCCATTCATTTATCCAGTCCAACTGTCCCAGATTCCTGTAGCTCTGCCAGGATGCCTCAACACATGACGGACACAAGTGTGTCCAGCGGCCTCGGAAGGTGCCAGAAACGAGGCCTGACTCGTGAAAAATTCAAGGTTCTGCTGGAAGAAATCTCTGCTAATTGAAGGCTTCACCATCAGCTCTTATTTATTCTTATATTCTTCAGGGAGGGGGGGACATGGACTCTTCCAACTTTTATTATGGCATAATTAATGTGTTATTAATCCTAATTAGACATGAGTTTGTGTTAATTCTCTGATTTAGTTCTTATGCTTTAGAATTCAAACTAAATCACACAGCTTTCATTAAGTATTTAGCAAAATGAATATAAATATAATGAAAACAAGGTCTTGACATCACCACAGGAAATGCCTTACCCCCGGCCCTTGCTAAATCAGGCCCATCACCATGGCTTCCTGAAACGCTGCTGCCATTTCTAAACTGGCCGACAGTGATTGGTCTGAGCCATGTTTTTAGAGGAACTACTGTCGCCAATCCTGAATAAGCGTGTTCAAAGTCCACACCCCTTCCACTGAAACTGGCTTGGAAGAAGCTGTCAATCAAACATTTGAGGAAGGGCCTGCAGGCTTTTACTGAGGCATCTGATTGGTCAGTTTATAACTTCAATAACTTAAGATAAAGAAAAAAAATCTTTTAAAAAAATTAGGATTAGAAAGAAGATGTTAAGAAGAATGTATCAGAGCAAGAAGGATTATTCTAATAGATAAAATGACTGAGAAAAACTGTCTATTTCTCAATAGAAGTATATGGGATTTTGACCTTCCTGGAACCCCCAGGTACTTCCTTTTTGGAACGTCAGAGAAAGAGGGGTTGATTCGTCCAGTGGACAGTCCAAGGTCTCTAAAGTTGTCCGATTGTTAGAAATTGTACTGTAGCAGCACAGGCACTCGGCGAAGGTTGTTGGCATGGGCCAAGGGACCTGGTAGACGTCAACCTGGTGATCCAAGATCCAAATGGGGAGACAGCATTAATGCTACACAAAACCCATCATGCCCTTGATGGCACCACAGCAACTCCGAGACCTACTTATTGACGAATTGCGGTTGATGGTGAGAAGAATACAAAGAAGATAGAAAATCGTGCTTTCTTGGGAAACATATTGTCTAAAACTTTGTAAATTAGTTATAATCTGAGTTGTAAATGACCAGTGTTGCAGAATTGCCCGTTTTTTATATACCCCCGAGCTACCAAGCAGAAACATTTACAAATTCTCCAATCAGAGCTACTGCCAGCTGGCAATCCGGCTGCCACCGCCCAGGTGTCGCCCGATTTCATAATCCCCACCTAACTGCCACATTTATGACCACACCAAAAACATTTTAAAAGTTGGGCAGCTAATCTTGAAGATTCAGCCAATGCCTCTCCATCACACCATGGCAGTTTTATTGTGACTGTAGCATTACATCTGTCAGTTCACTGCTGAGAATCTCTTTATCTCACTTTTCTGTCAAAATTCATTTTAGACTTTTCAGTAATGACCTTAGAGATGTTTCTGAATTGCGTGTGTGCATGTGAGTCGATGTGTATTTGTGCGTGGGCTGGTACCCAGTCATCCCAAATGACCTTGCTTCCTCATTATTCTTTGCAGCCAGGCACTTCAAAGCCAGGCTGTGGGACGGCAGAGCTGAAAATGACGAAGTGGCGTCTGATCTCCCACCGATTCCTGCTCAGACTGAACCGTACAAGCGTGCTGCTTGTTTGTGCTACTGTAGTCAAAATTATTATGAGGACGGGAGGAAGGGAGCCTTTAAAGTCATCTTCTAAAGAGGATGCTGTGTTTCCAGTGATGTAAATAATTCAGAACATCTTGCAGCACATTTGCTAATGTCACTCAGAAGCATTTCAGCTGGTTTCCCAGTGTTTTCTCTCACCATGTTTCAAGCAGGCGCTTGAAAAGAAAGAACAAGTACGATGCTGCATGAAGCGCTCGC
Source organism: Oryzias melastigma (assembly GCF_002922805.2). Taxonomy (NCBI): domain Eukaryota; kingdom Metazoa; phylum Chordata; class Actinopteri; order Beloniformes; family Adrianichthyidae; genus Oryzias; species Oryzias melastigma. The sequence continues at coordinate 9,603,709 of NC_050515.1, forward strand.
TTGTCTGTTCGAATCAGTGGTGTTATAAATGCTGGATGGGGCTCAGGGCTGAATTCAGTAAAACGATTAATGGCTTAGAGGTTGCTTCTGGTCATGATTGGTGTAAAAGACGTAGGCACAATCCTCATTTAGCAGATAGTCATTTGCGGCTCTTAATACCGCCTCTTTGGCATTTCCCCCGGCACCCAGTCGAGCAGACTTTTATGAGGTGAGATTTTTAATTCAGCAGCGACACCAGAGATAAAAGTTGCGTCGCACTCCCACATTTTCCTTCACGTGTTTCTTTTGCTCGCTCTGTCTGCCTCCCTGTTCCCTCCTCTCTCATTTCGACAGACCTGACATGTAAGTCCTATAAGCCCCACTTCTGTGCACATGCTGGTTGTGGGTTGTGGCGCTGAGTGGCTGGCACATCGCAGCACCTCTGCCTCGGGAGATAACGCCATTTGAATTGTATACCTCAGCCCACAGAGAGCTGTACTGGATATTATCATCAAATGGGGCAGGAGTCTCGCTTTTTTTTTTTTTTGCACTGGATTTGTGCGATGGATGTGTCTTTGTGGGTTCAGAAAGGCCACTGGAGCAGCCACTGAGCTCCTGGAGTTAGGTGTGACCGCGCCGCAAAGCCAGAGAGCCACATTCAAGAAAAACAAACCGGACAGATGGGGATTCTTTTTTTGTGCAGAGTACATTTTCTTATCAGAAAATGACTGACTCACCCATGAAATAGCTGCATAAACGCTGAGGCACTCGTGATGCTGCAAAGGCGACTTAGGTCATTCTGTAATTATGACTCCTTCCTTCTGCCTTTATTGTCTCTGCATGATCATTTCCATCAGGGCTGAAATAATTGATTCCCCGTTTATGCTAATGGTATGGATCTGGAGCAGAGAGGAGCAAATACTCAGTCATGTTGTCTTTGGTGCCTGACATTTAGAAAGCAATGAAGGGAGTTCTGGATTCCAGTCAAACAGCCGGACGTTTTTACTCTGGCCTTTTTTGACAGGCGTGAATTAAAGCACGAGGCTGCATTTTCTCACCGACCAGGAACAAAACCCTCGGATGGGTTTCATCACTACCTGTTTAGCCACATTGTGCATCAAGTGATGGGGGCTAAATTAGATCACACGCAGGCATGCAGAGGCTTACCAATTAATCCCACCACCAAGCAGGCCGAGTGAGGCTTCAGACTCAAAACTGAAAAAAACAGATTGGATAAAGCTCTCCAGCTCACCCACAGAGACGCGTATAGAGAGATTTGGAAGAGAAGCACATTTACATACACACCTACCATCCAAACAACAGACATAAAAAAAAAAAAGTCCCTTCTTACTCAACATCATGGAGTCTTTGCACAATATTATTATATAACTTAATTAGGAAAAACAATGTTAATACGTTAATATGCCACCCAAAAAAAAAAAACATGATTTTTGTTGTCATTCTGAGGTTTCAATATAGCTTTGGGGATGGTACAATCTCTTGTCATCAGTACTTTAATATTATTTTTGATTGGTCTTTTTGATGTTTGGCTCACAAGAAAAAAAATAGGTTATACTTTTTCTTTTTTTTTCATTTTCTTTTTACAGTGGTGATGCATTGTAAAAACACATCAGATTACTGACTCACAACTGCCTTTGTACTTTGATGTCAATCACCTGTCAGGCTGGAGCTGATGAGCTGCCAGCCACCCAACAGGCTGCCTGTAGCAAAAGTGAAAAAAGGGGAAAAAAAGCAGAAGCACTAAGGTTTACTTTTTAGCATTCATGACTAAAATTATTTGTACATCCCTCCAATTGAGAACTATTGTCAATAAAAATACCCCAAATTACTAAATAAATGCTCCCAAAGATATTTTTATGCATTTAAAGTCCTATTTTGATAATCTTTTGGTCTATTTTAAGTGTTCCCAGCGGTCTTTTAATTATGCCGTTTTTAGCCAAAAATGTCATTATCTAGAACATAAATCCTGTAGAGTGGCAGGACTTACATGTCAAAGCTATAAATTACCTTGTTTGCAGGAGCAGGGGCACAGACACTGACCACTCAACAATTAGTAGTTAGTAAAGATGACCATTAAGGCGCATGTGTCAAAGTCAAGGCTAACTATATCCGGCCCTCCAGATAATTTTTTTATATTGTTATTAATGGCCCCATGATCTTGAACTCATTTCTAGCTTATATATTTTGGCAATATATTTTTATGGGGAGTAAAATAGTGAAAGTAACTTAAGGTATGCGTTGATTTATTCTGGAATAATATTTCTGCCTTTTTATTATTCATAATTATGTTAAAAAGTTATTGTTTTAAAGTTTTAATAATTGGTATTCTGCTAGATTTTTGGGCCATTTTGGCATTTACTAAGATTTTTTTAGGTTATTTTGGAGTTTAGCTAATATTTTAGCTACATGCTAGCTGTTTTTGCTAATTTAGGCTTTTATTTTTAAGTTTTTTTAGGGTATTTTGGAGCTTCAGCTTTTTTTAGCTATCAATTTCAGCATCTTTGGCTACTAAAAGCTAAAGTTACTGTTTTAAACATTTAAAAAATTAGTTTTAGTGTGTTCGATAAATTTTATCATGTTTGGCCCACAACCTAAGGTGTGTTTTGGATTTTGGCTCCTTGTGCGATTGAGTTTGACACTCCTGATTTAAGGTATTAATGCCTCTGGGGAAATTCTCCGGTCCTGACACACATGGGCCTGAAGCCACACATGGACCTGAAGCCACACAAGGCCCGCCTCGGGGACTATATTTTTGGAATCTATTTTACAGGTCATAAAGTTAAAGTCCCACTATTTGTCACGCACCTCGGTGTGTGAAATTTGTTCTCCGCATTTGACCCATCAATTCCAATTGAGTTTCTTGGTCATTTTCTTCCTCATCAACAAACACGCAGAGGTTAGCGGGTGGAACCTCACAGTAGCAACATTCCAGTGTGAACACCATATGCAAAATGCTCATTCAAGACTACCCGTTTAGCATGTTCTTGAACATACATCACATGTCTAATGTAAACATATACTTCTTTTTATTTGAATTATTATTTGGAAAAAAAAAGGTGTCCAGTTAACAAAGCATGCACACCAGCAAAGTCTATTGCCTGGTGTACTCCGCACAGCATTTCCCCAAGAGGAATCCCCTCAAACAAAAGGGAACACGGAGGAAAGAAAGGCTGAGATGTCTCTATCTCATTCTTCCTGCCACTCACACAGGACACACATCAATCACAGTCTTTTGGCCCCACTTCCAGTCAGCTCTTTGGATGCAATTTGTCACAGGTCCTTAGGCGCTGACATGCCTCTGAAAGGCTCGACTAATCTGCCTAAGATAGCAGTCTTGGGTTTCCTCGGGTGGGTGTTAATCAAAACGATCTGCTCTGTGTCCACAAAATAAGCGCTGGTCACTGGGAGGACATAATTAAGCACACTGTAAGGTTAATGTTGACAAATGAGCAAAATTATTACCTAATTAAAACATTGACCTTTTTAATTGACAGACAGGTTTTGTTGCAAACCATTGAGGGTTTTTTTTTTTAGTAATTAAAGAGAATAATTTGAAAGTGAAAATGGAGAGATTTTCGTTTTGTTTCTAGTTTTTGACATTTGAGCCCAAACATTTTTTGTCATTCTTGAGCTCGGCTTTAGCATGAATGGTTAAGTCTATATAACACATGAATAAGAGCATGCATTATTCAATGGTGAACGTTCTGTTCACCAACCAAACGCTTCAGCCTGGATGATGAAAGGATACTCCAGCAAGGAGGATACATGCCCCTCTTTCAAAAGCAATTGCGATTCTCAGTGAGCCATCCATGGGAGCAAGCTGCTGAGAAGAGGGTGTGATGGGCCCAATTTAATGCTCCATTATGCAAATTGATCATCTCAATTGACCATCACTTGGGTAATGGGATGGGTTTGCTGGGTGCTTGGAAAGGTGGTGATGGGGGGGTGTCTTCTTAAATCCTTAGAAAAACAGTGCAGCCAAGTCCTAGGTGCTGAGCAGAAAACGAGAGAGTAAAAAAAAACAAAAAATCCACTCAGTGACTAACAGAAAGTAAATGTCTGCTTTTCTGACCCCAGAAAAATCAAATTTAACCTTTTCTTTTTAAAGTGCATTTTCAGTACTTTTAGCTTCTCAGTTCGAAAAACAAGTAGCCACTAAAGTATCTGAGTATCAAAAATATAACCATCTTTTACTCTCTACTCAACTACATTTTTGATTGAATATATGTAATCCATTCCACTACATTTGAACAAACACGTGAAATTACTTGTTACATTGTGATTGTGCGTAAAGGGCATTATTTCACCATGAATGGTATGTTGGGCGGATCAGACGATATCGCCATCTGCAGGATACTGACAGTACTGCATGATATTTATGAGCCAAATCCAAGCGGGAACTCCAGCGCAGAGGTGTCAAACTCAATCGCACAGAAGGCCAGAATTCAAAACACACTTTAGGTCACGAGCCGAACAGAATAAACACTTATTAAACACTCTAAAACTAAATTTTTAAAACTTTTAAAACCGAAACTTTTTAACATAATTATGAGCTAGATATATAGTATTACCTGCGATAAAGCTAGCATGAATGCTGTAAGCTGAATTTGGCCACTGAAGATGCTGAAACTGATAGCTGAAAAATCTAAAAAAATATAAAAAACTTAGGTTAGCCAAAACAGCTAGCATATAGTTGAAGAAATAGCTAAACTTCAAAATAGCCTAAAAAAATAATTTAAAAAAAGCTGAAATTCGCCAAAACAGCTAGCATGTAGCTGAAATAGTAGTTAAACACCAAAATGGCCTAAAACATTTTTAGCAAATGCCAAAATATTACAAACAGCTAGCATAATGCAGATTTTTGAAACTTGAAAACTGTAACTTTTTAACATTTCTATGAATAATAGCGGTAAATAACATCAGGCCATTAATAACAATGACGTAAAATGGTCTGGAGGGCCGGATAGAATTACCTGTTGTGTCGGATCAGTCCCCCGGGCCTTGACTTTGACACTCTCTGCAGTCTCTCTGGGCCTGAAGTTCCAATAAAAACCCTCAAATATTATAATTTCTTATCAACTCTGGTCATTTTTTGCTGTTTGATTTTCATAAAGCCCCTCCTTTGTTTCAAAGTTTCCATAAGAATAAACGAAGCAAAGAAAAAGTCGGTGTAGTTTTGTCTGTTTAATTGCATTTATTGGGCCATGCCTGGCACCTCCTAATCCCGGATTATGATGATGCATTAACAGCTGCGACTTGCTGTTTACAAAGAATTCATTAACTGGTGTCGACACAGCGACACAAATTCCACCTATAACATTAATCACTGCACTGCCAGGAGTGTGTCATTTCCTAGACTGCGGCGAGACGATGCAAAGGCCGAGGCTGCTTCTTATTTTATTTTTGCATTATCAATTGTTACGCTGCAATCAGATTACTTCACTGTAACCATCAGCCCAGCAGCTCCATGGTGACACGAGACTTTCAGAGAATAAAGGGCAATGGATCTGTAGGGGGTTACAGATAATGAGAGCAGAACTGTGGGATCAAATGTATGGTTCACTGCGTCAAACACAAAAGCTATTTTCATCATATAATGCTTCTTCTAATAGAAGTCAGGTCACTTAATTATAATACGAGCGTTATTTATTTTGACCCATCCCTGTATTCTATTCCATACACGCTTCCTTTTTCATTTTTAGTCTGTTGTCTCCAGATAAAGACAAACATTTCAAATATATCAAGCACTATGAAAGTGTGAATGTGATGCTTCATAATAGGTCTGATCCACTCTTAGACAACCCCACTGTTCCATTTTTGAAAAGACAATAGACGGCTTCAGACTGAATAACAGCACAGTTCAGTATTTTCTATTATCAAAGATTATAGCGGCAGGACTGAGCATCATTTGGGTTTTCTTTCCTTTTTTTTGTTTTCTAAGTGGTCCCAAAAGTGATGTGCAAAAGCGTAACAAGAGTCCGTGTGACAGACCTGACAAAACAATTTGAGAAATGACAGGGGAGACTGTCCCTCTGGCCTTGCTTAAATAGAGGCAGGGGTTTAGAAATTGCATTTTGTTCAGTCACACAAGAATCATCAAGAGAGATCGCCTCGCGCCCTGAAAGCACTTTATCTGTGGGATTCACTGATTCCATTTGAAGAGCAGAGTTTGGGCTCAAATCCCTTGTCTAGTTGTGTAGCTTGTCATAACCTTCACGTCCAGATGCAAAGATATTATCTGTGGAATCCTGAAAATCTTGAATTAACTACATATTTTACCAAATTACAATTCAGCTATCCAAAAATGTACATTGAAAAGATAAATATTATCTAAGTTACAGATTTTTTTTTCTTTTTAGGTATGTTTGCTTGAACTACTTAAAGGTTTTAAGTGTGTCAAGTGCAGTAGATGACAATAAAAGTGCTCTATAATCAAGGCCATCAACTCATGTCCTGCCACTTGTACTTATTCTAAGCCATTTTGCTCCACTTTCACACTGCACTGCTGTCAATTCAATCATGTTTCAACTGTGGACTTTCTGACACGCAGTCCTGCAGTTCTGGCACAGTCACCCTAAATCAGTGTGGTTACAGGCCTGACAAGAATAACTGCTGTCAGGGTTTGTTTCCACTCACAAACAATGTTTAGTGTTAGTTAAAAATCAAATATTACTTTTTTTGTAAAGCCTAAATTCTGGTTTTCTTCCAATGGTTCTACAGATCAGATAATTCCCTTTAGTTTGATTTCAGCTTTTCTTTTTATTTTCATGATAGAGTTTAATGTAATAATTCATGTGATCATCTACAACTGTATTTAGTTAAGACAATCGTCCTCGTTATATTTTAGGGTGTATTCGGACTGGATACATTTGGTTCATTTAAAGTGATCTTGAGTCCGTTTCTCCCGATAACCTGGAAAAAAATTTTCATCCAAATACATCAAGCGGACTCTGGTCCGCTCTCTTTCAAGATGGTCCCGGTTAGTTTCCAATCGAACTGAGCTTCATTTGAGTTTCCTCAGTCTGAATACGATCAGAGTGAAACAACTGGACCAAAACGGCCACCGCAGCCAGTGGTCATGTGATGCAAACAGAGTAGGAATGAAGCAACGGATTTCAATTTTATTTATATAGCCCAAAATCACAAAGAAAATTTGCCTCATTGGGCTTCATGCCGGTAATTTTACAGATGCAGAAAATTAGTCATAAAATATAAAAAAAAATGGCTGAAGACTAAACAGACTAAATAAAACAGGTTATCCCTGCTCTTAGACCCTCCCTCCTGGTAAGGAAAAACTACAAAAAAGAGCCTGAGTCAGGAAAAAAGAAGAAACCGTAGGGATTCTACAATTTCTACAAATTCTACAGCTTTTACAACTACATTTTAAATAGAGTTCATTCAGATAGAGCTGAGGGACGAGTGGTGATGAAGAGGAGGACTTCCACAGCTCCTGGCTCTATTGCTTTGCCCCACCCTCATAATTCTTGACCAATGAGTGAAGAGATCTTTAGTCATGCAGGGTTTTGTTTACAAGCTTTGGTTCAAAACAGGAAACTCTGCTTGGCGAGAGTCTGTGTACAGACCAAACGTGAGGTTCAGGACTTGATCCAGACCAGATTAACCAGACTCTGTCCGGACCAAATGATTTTTCCTGTCTAAATGCACCCTAAGAGTCTGTTGCTTTGTCTCATCTCCCTTTCTACCCCGTAACTACAAAAACATTATATTTTGGGACTGTCTAAAGCCCTTGATTGTAAAAGCAATTCGGACACTATGCTCACTAATTTTGCTTTTAAAGGCAAACATGACGTTTCAAATTTCCTGATGTAAAAATTTAGTTGTGAGGATGAAAACTTGAATGATTTATAAAGAATAAATTGATCAAATACATTCTTTCACAAACAAAAATTCTTAAAACGCAGTGCATTGTGGTCTATATATTCGATTAAGCATCTATACACACTGTTTTTTTGCTGAGAGTTCTAGGGAAAATTTCTAAGGAAACTGGATTTGAAATTGTAGACTTTGACAGCTTTACAAAATGGTGAAAGTAGCGAGTGGTGAAGGAATTCACCAACCTGTAATTTTTCTAACATTTTTTGTTTGTCCGGCAGGTTACCAGATTTTCATGTTAAAGTTATTTTTGAAAGTTTTGAGATTCTGCCTTCAAGCCTGAAGTCCTGCATTTATCCAAACAATTAATGTTTGCTTAAGGTTCTTGATTGATTGATTGATTGATTGATTGATTGATTTCCTTCTCAAACACAAAATAGTGTTAGTTGAATAGGAATAAAAAGTGAGAAAGTGCTCCAACATTGAGTGGCCAGAAGAAAAATCGTATTCATTCATCCCTAATCTTACTTTATTTTATGCATACACTTTTACATATTATTATTATTCAGGCTTCTTCTTTTCTCCATTATACATTTCCAAATGTTTTAGTTTGTATTTTGTTTCAAATCTGTAACACTTTTACTCATTTTATACTTCCCTCCATGATATTCCACAACCCCAAGACAGAAATGCTAAACTTTTTTGGGTTGTCCATAAACAATATTGCTTGATGTCATTTTTCTGTTTTAGTAAATACTCTCCTTATCAAGAGCACTTGAAGTTTCCATGTCGCCATGACAAGAAAGACTTTATGTGGCCGGAAAAGATGGAACTTTGCGTCAAAACGAAAGGTTTGGTTCCAAGCTTTGGCGTGACTGGATGAAGAAAACACTATTTGCATATTCATCCTCTGTGAAACTAATTGTTACTTGAAAGGTTGTTCACTCAGCAACTGATTGCACATTTTTTGATTGCAATCTTCAATCAAATTGAATCTTTTCAAGTAAAAATTTTGACCTGTCAAAACAGACTAAAAGAGGTTTGTTTGTCTTTCCGTCTGACTGGATCGTCATCAACGAGAAGTCATTTTCCAATCTTTCCCAGCATTCTCATCACTGCGTGATGCAAAACTGATGCTCTGTAGAACATTGAACCTGTAAGTCTGATTTGGGATAATTTTGTCTTCTTAAGTTGCAAAATTTCACAAGTGATTGAAATTGCTCTGTGATTGGAATTAAATATCATCTTTTAAATGATGAAAGAGGATTTTGTCCAGTTTAATTTCTTTTGTTTCTAGACAATAGGGTCATTGTTTTCATGGTTTGGATTTAGGTCATTCCATGATTGGAAGACATTTCACATCATATTTTTTTAAATCCACATGCAAAATTCTAAAACATGTATTTTCTAATAACATTTGCTTGTTTTGAGACCTTTAAAATGATTCTGTGTGACTTTTAGAACATTTGTTTTACTAAACAAAATATTTCAAATAATTATCATCCATTAAATTGCATTTGGTCTTTTTTCTGACTGCCGTCAACTGGAGATTTTGGTTCAAAACTAAAGCTTGCAAACAAAACCATGTGACTAAAGATCACTTCAGTCATTAGCCAGGAATGATAAGGTTGAAGAAAAGCAACAAGAGATGTAATAATGGAATTCCCACCCTTTTCAGACTTATTCACTCATTCAAACTTTATATTTCACTGACCAATTTTGAACGCCTGTTCAAAAGGCGTAAATAGGTACAACGCTTGTTACTTTTTGGTACGGCGGTGGCATGCTGCAAGGCGGTTACTGAGGAGGCCACTAGAAGGTAATAAGTTGGAGTGTGCATTGGGAAGAGTCTAGCAACACAACACGTATTGTGATACATGTGTCCCAATACAATACACATCACGACATATTACATATCCTAATATAATCTGAGACAGTACCAGAAAGAATATCTCACTATTTTTTAAAGACTTAGAAAAAACTTTATCTAAATATTAACAAACCTTTCACAAGAAAACAACGGTAAAATACATTTTATTGAACAATCAGAACATGGTCACACTCATTCTTACATGACCCACGAAGCACAAAAATCTATATTTAAACGGTACCAGTTCCAAATTGGCACAGAATTTTAGTCATTTTTTTAGGTCAATACTCTTAATTATCCAGTGTTTCTATTCAATTGAGTGAAAACATGTGGCTGATCTTTCTGCATTAATCCAATTACGGACAGAAAAAGTTGTACTATTGATGTTTGTTTTTAATTTGGTACAACCCTCACTATAAACCTGACTCACCATGTGGAATTAGTTATATAGAGTATGGGGACTTCCCAACTTTTCCCCCCTTCCCCTTTCCAAGTCTGTGGAAAAGCTACATGCCATCTGCCATTGCTGGAAAGCAACAGTGGCAAGTTTTTCCAAGCCTTTCCCCGTCAGAGACTCATCTGAGCCTGAACCTCTCAGCTGTAACTGGCCACTGGGCTAGAATACACTGCAAGTCAAGCCAAAACCTCATTGACACCCGTAAAAAAAGAAAAAGCCTCTCAGTAATCCTGTTGACCAAGGATACAATCGCATGGTGGGCTGTGCTTGGCCAGAATGGGAAAGTTTACAAAAGGCACCACTTCTACACAACTGAGTGTTGTTTAAAATGGGATTTTCACATAAAACTGTGCCTACAATAAACATATCACAGCATTCATAGTGTCCCCCCGTTTGCCACTTATTGATTCATTTGCTTCATTCCCTCCACATTTATATGATCCATGTTTAAAGCTGCCTAAAAGCACAGTCCAGGCACTTATTTCTATTTTTCTTTTGGTGGGAGGTAGTAAGAACACTATTCCATTCTATTGTCAGTTATACTGATGAGAGTCCAAGAATCATTTCCTGTAGCAGCAAGAGGCTAAATCAAAAAACACGCATCACTCGCCTTTGGAGGCTTATCTTTGCTGCCTGTTAGTTCTCATAAACCTTGTGTGGGACTCATAATTCAAGCTTGCCTGCCTAACAAATACACATTGACTGAAGCGACATGTGATTGAAGATCTTGTTCAGTTCATCTCTAGAGAATTTAATTAAATAAGCCTGTTTTGCACAAGATTGCAGGGCGATCCTGCCTTAGTAATATCACTTCCTCCTGTTCTGAAAATGGACAAAAAGAAAACTGAGCATGGGCTAAGAAGGTAAAAGTCCTGCAGAAACAGTCATGCGGCAGCTTTCTTTCGGGGTCATGCACCAGCTGTGGTAACAGCCGACAGGGGCTTTTGATCTTGACCAGGTGGGTGGACAAGAATGGTTTTAGAGCAGCTTGAGATCTAAACTGTGACAGCTACTGAAATGTTATCACACAGGAAGTAAGAACAAATGTTAGCCCTTTTCCTCATTGGTACTGATGCATTTAATCCACCAGTAAGACTCAATCTAGCACTACATTTTTGAAGCTCAGCATTACACTTAATAGTTTGTGTTTCTCACTATTGAAGATATAATGATCAAGTTTTCAAAGGATTATTTAAATCAGGGGTTGTCAAACTCAATCACAGAGGGGGAACAAACCCAAAACACACCTTAGGCTCACGGTCCGAACAAGATAAACATTTATTGAACAGACTAGAACTAAATATAAAAAAATTTTAAACTATTCAAGGCGGACCAAAGAATGTGATATGCTTTATCTGCAGAAATGGTGGATATTAGAATTGCAATATAGGGTTTGATTATATAAGAAAAAAACATATAAATTTTTTCCCAACTGATATTCCAAAAAAAAATCCACAAAACAGCGAGATATAATCAAGGACCAAATTATTAGAGTTTATTGTGTCTTATTGTGTTGAATCTGCAGCTAAAACATACTTGAGGCTTGGGAATCATTTAGGACCAATTTCAGTAATACATTCTCACAAATAACATTAATTTCTCAAGATATTCCAATCCGATTATATGCAAAGACCCAATTCTTCCCAGCTCCCTTCTCCTTCATTTGCCCCTCCAAACGGAGAGTTATGAAAAATGGTGTCTCATATTTCGGACATCACTTTCGTTTGATCCCCAATAATCGCAGATCTGCGAAGCTGATTCGCTGCGGCGACCCCTGAAGGGAAAAGCCTAAAGGAAAAGAAGATTTAAGCTTGGGACGCACCTGGAACTGCGGCCAGAACAAACACTGATCCACGTCTAGTACCGACTGTCCGGTATCAGGTTAAGGTTAGGGTTAAGATACCGGTGTGGTACATGTCCCGCAGATGCGGCTCTACTCCGAGCTCTCTCCGCGTGACCGAGCTTCTCAATCACCCTCCAGGTAAGCTCATTTCAGCCGCTTGTAGTCGGGATCTTCCAGTCATGACCCAGAGCTCATGATAGGTGAGTACTGGAACGAAGATTGACTGGTAAATAGAAAGCTTCGCTTTCTGGCTCAACTCTCTTTTCTTTTCACCGGTACTATGACCGCATAACAGCAGACGCCACTCCAATCTGAACCATTATAACCCTTATGCTCTCTTATGGGGTTCAGATGACCCCATCCTTATACTGATGTGTGATCCCTCCCATGACAAATGTGAAAAGGTTTTTTTGTCTGCCATGAACACCAGTAAAGATAAAAAATCCTTGAAAATAAAAGATTCAGTCCAGATGACCTCACTTTTAATGTAAACATGCCAAGGATAGCACAAGAGCTAATAACATTAGATGCAAATTAGCTAATGAACAAGCCAACCACAATCAATAAATCCTGCACACAGTTTTTCCAAAATTCTGCCAGTGAATATCTGAAAGTATCCCCCATTTGGCCCACCAGGCGGATTTAGGATATGCCTAGTCTACAATGATCTGATTTGTGAATTAAAGCAGTTTAAAAACAAATATCAGTTTCTGGTAATTACTAGTTCTAAGCGACTTCAACAAACAGAACCAGAAGGAACAAGAAGGAAAGTTTCATCTGTCTTGCATTGTCAGATACAGTTCATCTCTATCTTGATATAGCTCTTGACAGCACGCTAATGGGAATAATTTGACAATTTTAAAATTTGGTAAACCCTTTAACACCTGAGATGTCACCATCAACAGTTAAACAACACAAAATATTTAACAACTTTTCAACCATTTAAGCGATCAAGGTAGGAATCTTCAGATTGATTGTATTAATGGTTGAAAAGTTACAGTAAATCCAGGAACATCAATGTTGATGGGTTAAGTTTGGTTATTAATATTTATGATTACAACATATTGATTGATTTATTTGTTAACTGACTTTAGTGAGTGAAGAGAGTCCGACAAACCCAAGCAGTTTCAAGATGCACTTAAATCTCACATAAGGAGAACCCGGTTACTTCTTTGTTATCTGAGAAGATATTTTGTTAAAATAAAATGTCCCATAAGGTGTCACAAACCCAGAATGTTCAAAATTTGTTCTGCACTCTTGACCCATCCGCAGAGGCAGAGATGAGCTGCAGTTCCAGCTGCTCTCTGGAACCAATTTAACCCCACAATACAATCCCCAATGCTGAGTGTCAAATAGAGAACCATTTCTAGAATCTTTCTTATGACCCAACTGTGCATTTAAACCCACAATCTTCCAGTCCTAGAGCAGAAACTCACCCACTTGGCAACATTTTCCTTTATACTCAAACACAGATCATTAAATGTGTCTCAGCATTTGATTTAAAAAAAACTGTTTTTATTTTCACCATATGTTTTAAGTTTGAGCATCAAATTATGTCTTTGCATAAACTGAATCCTTATCATATGCATCATTTTCTGCATGTAGGTTTTCATGGTAAATGATAACTGTGAGTTTGAATTGTACTCATTAAATTCTTTATTTTACTTTATTTTTTAAATATGTAGGTGTGAAAGTGTGGAGGATGTGTTTTTAGGTTGGAAAAGTATCAAATCCTCCAAGTCTTACTAAGTAATCTCTTGTGACAAACAATCTATATAGTCTTTTTTTCTTCTTTTTTTTATTAGTGTAACTCCTGGATCTTTATCCAAAGCAGCCGACAACTATCCAAATTTTAAGTTACAGCACACAAAATGAAGAAGGAGAAGGCCAGAAAAGCACAGGGTGTTGACCCAGACACCTGACTCGACAGATTCCTGTCCAGTGAAGCAGTCACAAGATGTCCGTACCCCAACTGGAGCCCTCAAAGTCAAAGGATATGCCAGCGTTTTGAGTGCCAGACATCACGGGACAACATTAGAGGTTCACTTGGTCGGACGTGGGGAGCTGTTTTTGCAGATTAAGCTTTGGACGTTTGAAATAAACTGAAAATGTTAATGTTGTGGTTGACTTGTGTGACAAATAAGCATATTTTTGAAAGTAACACTGAATTCTAGTAAGGATGGACAGGTAAAAAAAATAATCATGATGTTGCTTT
>NC_050515.1:9617990-9635248 GCF_002922805.2 Oryzias melastigma
ACAAGCAGAAAGAAAAGTAAATCAGTGTGTTGGAGAAAATCTAGAATCAAAAGTGTGTCTTAACTGCCATCTAGTGGAGAATGTATGTCTTCAAAACAGACCTGAAAAAGGTGGTCTATCCATTCATCCATTCTCTTTAACCAGCTCAATGCCTGTTGGGGTCACATGGTTACTGGAGCCAATTCCACAGACTTTGGGGCGAAGATGGGGGACACCTTGAACATGTCAATCAGTTCATTCTAGTGCATGGTTTGAACTGAAAGCATAAAACAATGATTTAGCAGCTCTTTTATCTCAGTAATTTTACTATCCATCTCTCCACTTTCACAACATTTCTTCTAAAAGGTTATACCTTTGGTGAATAAATCCAGCTATCACTACTATTATTTATTTCTTTATTTTGGGAGTGGGGGTCTTTTACATTATAAAAACATTGTTCTCTCCTAAAATACAAATTAAAAATTTCCATTAATTCTGACGCATGTGCAATTAAGTTTTAGCACAAACGTCAATGAAAATCTAAGCAATTTAAAGCAAAAATAACCAGTGAAGTATGTTTCTTGTGTTATAATTGAACATGTTAAAATGTCTGTATTTCCTTTTTTTCCCGTAGTAATGTTACATTTAAAACTTTAACTTGACAAATGATACAAAACGACTAATTACAAGCATTCACTCAAGATGAATAATGAGATTTACCACCCGCTGAGCTGCACGTGAAGGCAGCAGAAGAGGGAGGCGTCGGCTCGACATTCAGCAGCTGCTACATGAACACAGTGAGCACGCTACCCTGGAGCAAAAAGGTGCAAACATGTCCGGGAAAAGCTTTCGAGTTAGCGATGGGGACTGGATTTGTCCTGATAAAAAGTAAGAGCCAACGCAAATGCATTTCCCACCATAGAACTTATATTTAGCGTCAGGTTTTCCCTTAACTTGCTAGTCGTGCTAACTGGCTAAGATCACTTAGCTTAGGCCTTTTAGCATGTAGCTAATGCTAGCGCAAACTAGCTTAATGAAATTACGAATTTGGATGTATTTTAGACATTAATAGTTACTCGGTTAGTTTGGTTACTTAATTGGACATATTTAATACGTAAAGATTAGTTGTTTAATATTCACGTCAGCGGTTTCTGTTGTTGGCTAACATTATTTAAAATTTAGCCCTGAAGCTAACATTAGCTTAAATTGTAGCCAGTGTTTTTTCTTCTTGGTTCAATTTGTGTTTTTTGAAACGTTAGTAAAATTCGCGTGTTTTTCCAGTCATTTTTGGATTAAACTGTGATTATTTGGGTGATATACAAGCATTTACAGGTTCAGTAGCATACATTAAAGAACATGGGCCAGTTCTGAAGCACATGGACAGACGAACAATCAAACTGTGTGCTAAATTTGGACTCATGGCTTGCTTCCTCGTGCAATAAATGCTCTTCTTGTGCTGTTCCAGGTGTGGAAACGTGAACTTTGCAAGAAGAACAAGCTGCAACAGATGTGGCAGAGGTAATTTTTAGTACACTTCTTGTTAGCTATGATTAATTGGTTTATTTATTTATTTATTTTAAAGTATTTTTGATCAAGGTGGATCATTTGTTTCCACAGAAAAAACAACAGAGGCTAAAATGATGAAAGCAGGAGGAACAGAAATTGGGAAAACTCTTGCTGAGAAGAGCAGAGGTCTCTTCAGTGCAAACGACTGGCAGTGCAAAACGTACGTTTTCCTTTGTTCTTTTTAGATTCTGGAGCATATCTTCATTATTAATAAACAGTTAGATCTCTAAAGTTGAGAATTTTTATGTCCTCTGTCTTTTCTTAAAGATGTGGCAATGTGAATTGGGCCAGACGATCTGAGTGCAACATGTGTAACACTCCAAAATATGCTAAGCTCGAAGAACGAACAGGTAAGACACATTTTTAAACCAAACTTTTAAATTTTAAAGACCCGTCACTGATTTTTGTTGACAATTTTGACATATTTTTAAAGGTTATGGTGGAGGTTTCAATGAAAGGGAGAATGTAGAATATATTGAAAGAGAGGAGTCTGATGGCGAATATGATGAGGTATCTGTTGAGATAAATAAAAGCATAAAAATTTATACAAATGGTCAAATGACTTATAGATTTATCTTTGTTTTTGCCAGTTTGGTAGGAAAAAGAAAAAGTATCGTGGAAAGAGCAGCTCACAGTCTTCTTCAAAAGAAATTGAAAAGAAAGAACCGCCTAAACCCCAGGAAGAGGAACCAGACGATGAAGAGGATGAGGATGAAGACGGTGATCTGTCCAAATACAAATTAGATGTAAGATAGTCAGTTTAACTTGAGATTTTTACATAACTGACAATTCAGAAAATATATAGAAATAGGTAAATGTAGTAATAACTTTTCTTCAGGATGAGGAGGACGAGGAGGACGATGGTGACTTGTCAAAGTATGACCTGGTTGCCAGCGATGAAGATGAACAGCCAGCTAAGAAAAAAGGCAGCCGCTCTGGGTCGTCCCGCTCATCTTCACGCTCCTCCAGTTCCAGCTCTCGGTCGAGGTCCAGGTAAAAGGGTACAGGTCACGGGTAACTCCAGGCAAAATGTCAGTATCAGCTCAATCTTTCTTCTGATTCAATGATGAATATTTATTTATTTATTTGTATGATTTTTGACCATTTCTTGTACTCCCATTTTTTTTAAACCCTCCTGATTTTTATCATGAGAAACTCAAGTAGATCTCGTTACGTCTCTTATTTGATTTTAAATGAATTTGTATTAAAAAAAAATGGAAAAAAAAATGTTCTTGCCATTTCTATGCACTGACCAGAAGCATCACATCAGTGCTTTATTTAGTAATCTTTTAATATATTTTTGTGGTTGAGTTGGAGATATTTTTCTTTATCTTTTTTGCTTTTTATAAAAAAAAAATGGTTTTGTAAATGGTTTTACACATGAATGTGTTTATCATTCAGATTTATCAATTTTCTGGAAAAATATTGGAAAGGGTTTGTTTCTGTTTTTGTATTCCAGGTCTCGCTCTAGAAGCTCTTCAAGTTCCAGATCTGGATCTCACTCGAGGTCTCGCTCCAGGTGAATGAGGTGACATGCACTCTCCCCTCGGAGGGTGTATGTGAGGGGCGTCACGCTCCACAGCAGTCGCATTACTGACAGAGTTCACTCTTTAGTAGTTTCTACTCTTATTTCAAATGTATTTTAGTAAAGATTTAAATAGCAGTGGTCTATGCATCTCAGAGCTGAGCCTTCAGTCTTCCTCTCCCAAAACCATCCTCGTCAACATAAACTACTTTATGAATCTAACACCATCCTGTCATAAATGAATATTAGTTTATGGAGGCATAATAAATGGATCGTTTAAATGGACTGAATTTACTACGATTGCACATATTTTAAAAACAAGCTTTGTGTGCAAATCTCCCACTGTGATAACAGCTGCAACAAACCCGGAAAAGTTCATCTTAACAATGGCTTATACAATAAATCTGCAACTAAATCAGCTTCTCAGCCTTTTTCTATTGTCAAAAGTAAAATGGCGAGTAATTAAAATAAAAAAATGAAGAACAGCTACTGCCTAAAGTCTAAAGTACAGAGGAAGTTAGCTTTTGGTAGTGTGAGCTTTGACCGTCCAATCAGAGGCAAATATGTCCTCGTCCGTCCTCATGAGGCTACAGAGATTCTAACTCAAATTCTGATTTGTTCAATTAAGTAAATAAATGTAATCCATATATGACTATGATTTAATCAGCAGTGTTTTTTTTGGAAAGCTGCCCATAAAACCAGAAGTGAGGATGGAAGCACTGACTGTATGAGATGAGCGTAAGGCAGACTTTCATGACCCTAGCAACAAGTGAGGGCTAATATCTGATTGGTTAGAAACTTTCATTTGAAAAGACAGACTGACAGAACAGTTGGAATGATCCAAAATGTATTTTGGATAAATTTATGCATAAAAAAACATTTCTCTGTGATTTAGAGACCTCTTTTCAGAAAATTTTAGGCCTTCCCTGAAGGCTTTGCAGGCCCCGACGGTACTCCACTGCTGAATAGTTCAGGATTCCTTGTGTTGCAGCTCAAGTGTCCAGATAATTGTCTGGGGTATTTATCATGCCTCTCTTGGGGGATATTGGCCAGTTCAAAGTCAATTTTAGGTTTGAACCACTAATGAGCCTTATGGAATACTGCTTAATCTGCAGCTGTGTTGATAATTAGAGAAGCGTGACAAATACCCGCTTTAGGGTGACGTCGTCCTAACTTTACTGACACAAGTGCTTGGTTTATTCCTCCAAAAGATCCAGCTCCAGGTCTGGAAAGGGCTCCTCTCCACGGAAGAGGTCCCGATCGGCTTCCTCCTCACCCGAGGGGCGACAGAAGCGCAGTCGCTCCAGGTCCTCGTCCGGCGGGAGAAAAAGGAGGCGCTCTCGATCCCATTCGTCCGAAAGGTTTGGGTTCCTGTGGAATACCACGATGGCACTGATAGTTATCAGCCATTTGTTGGCTTTCTTTTTGGGAGTTATGTAAAAGGAATTTAGATGTACTCTGAATTTTTGTCTTTGTATTGTTGCCATGGTGACCTAACTTCATGAATACATGCCTGTTCACAGTCAAGCCCGCTCACCTCGTTGCTCTTCCCATGATGCTTGTGTGATTTCAGGCGCAGCGGCCATTCATCCGGATCATCCCATTCTGGCTCCAGTTCAAAAAAGAAATAAGTTTCTTGCAGCCTTTTACAAACCAGAGAAGCAATCTGGGTGGAAGTGCATGTTGTGTTGCAAAGACAACAACCGGGTCCCGTCAGAAATCCTCTATAAAGTCTTACCACCCTCCAGAAACAGAGGCAACTTCATTTTTCTCCTCATCATTATTATTCGCATTTCTCCCGATTCAGATCACACATCGCAAGTGTTTGTGTCAATAGGTGTCCAATAAACATGTTTGTTTCTTAAAAAGGTGAACTAAAAGATCAGATATATTGTGTGTACTCTCACATGTGATCAAATAAGATTTTTTTTATTAAAAACTAAAACTGCTGAAACATAAATTTAGAATAAGAATAAGTTTTGACCTTTTTATATTGTTTTTTTTTCAAGGTAAGTATTTTAAATTTGAATAATTTAATAGCACAAAGTTCTTAATTTTTCAAGTGTACTTTCTTTCTAAATTTGTGGCCTATATTGACCCCTTAAACTTTTTTGTCACTTGAAAAAAAAAATTGTTTTTTAGTTGCTGAAGATTAAGTTGGAGAAAGTTGACACTTACTGTATGTTGGAGTGTAACAACACGGTCTTTAAGATCATCAAATGTACTCGTGTAAATAAATAAACTGTCAGTGTTGCTTCTTGTAACGTCGGAGTTATGTTTCCATGATGCAGGTATGTTCGAACTTGACAAAAGGCCAGGTATTCATGTAGTCATCCTTTGAATTCTTACAGGTGTGGTCTTACAAAATACCTTTGTCCCATGAAGTACTGGCATGGACAAGTTTGCCAAGTTAAGTCGAATGAATAAGAACACATTTTTATATCAGATTTGTAGGTCTGTTTTACAAAATAGGTCAACGAATAGTTTTTGTGTAGGTAATTGTGAGTTTTATTAAATGAAAACACATTTTTAAAGGAATACTTAAATATTATTTGCAGCATGAAAGGTGGAAAATTGTAATGTTTCAACTGTAAGTTTAAACATTTCGTCCCTTAAAGGAGTTTCAAATTAGTGTCTTGGGTTTCACGGTTCTGCAGTGCTTAGTCAAAGGGAGTGTCGCAATTGTTGAATCAGGGATTGTTTGTGAAGACTCAACTATATGTACATTTTTCTTTTTGGTTTCAAGAAGGAAGAGAGCTCAAAGGTGAACTTGGGACCAAGGAGAGCTGAGGACGGCAACAACCAAAAGAGCAACATAATTTGGTTTTTTCCCTTTGAAATTGAGTTTTCCTTTTAAAGGTTATAAAAAAAGAAGGAAGCTGAGTGCAAGTTGAATGTTTCCCTTTTGCTGCCCTGATGCAGATATATCTTTAGAGCCACCACTTATCTGTAGTGGATAAATGCATAATGAGATAAGTGAAATATGTGCTCATAAAGAAATGGAAAAATTAGCCAAATAGTTTTGTCTCATGAAGTTATTGGAGTTGAAAGATTTTTCTGTACAGTTATTTGAATTTAGACTTTAAATGTGTACATGAATATATATAAATTAAAGTGTTAAAGGCAATAAACCTTAAACAAAAAAATATACTATGTACTGCATTTTCTAAATTGCTTAAAAAGTTTGTGCTTTTAAGTATCGTGTGACCTATTAATCATTCCTTCTACCACTGTTTTAAAAAAAAAAAAATTGTCTATAGCTCGATTCGGATGAATAAAATGTTGCGACTTTGTGGCCGAGTATAGAGGAAAAACAGGATAAATGGGAAGTCCACTTTGCTTATTCAAATGAGCAGCAACAAAGATGTAATTTAATTGAGTTAAAATGACTAAGGAACTTTTTAAAGAAGAGTGGTTTGATAATCAAATAGCAACAGTTGTTTTGTCTTCACCCAAGGAAAGTTGATGGCTTTTTAAAAGCTTTAGTCCAAACAAGTGTCACAAAACAGGAATTCTGAGTTTAAAATTGTGCAAAGTGAGTCAATATCATACTATTAATTTTAAAATACTACTTTTATTAGTCCCACAATAAGGAAATGTCTATTTTTTTCCCTCAGGAAATTAAGAAACTTTAATAATAATAATCCTCTTTCATTTTTTTTCTTATGTCTTTATTCTTTAATTTATGTTTCTGTTATTATTTAATAATCGTCTGAAATAAAGTTTAAAAAGCTTGTTTTGTTACCTTGGCTTTACTTTTAAAGGGAATGGCCCATTGCATTTCATATAACTCAAGGCAGCGCTGTAATCATTAATATTAAACTCATATTTCAATTTAATTGCCATCATGTTTATAGGCCTTTCAGAATAAAGCTGGAATAGAATAATAGAAACTATGTGATTTCTTTAATGATATTTTAAAATTTTTGATATATTAGTCAAGTTTTTTAATTGTGAAAGCAAAGTTTACTGATGTACAGCAGGGAAATGAAGCTATGCAGTTTGTGCAGACAGTTATATGTACAAAATGTTCTTGACTTTTCAAGTGAACTCGAAAACCTTGATCAAATAAGTCAATGTAACCTTGATGAAGACATAACTCTTTTTAACATGTCTTCTTAAATATATATTTGGCTTCCTTTAAGTTTTGTTTTTTAAATTAAGCTGACTCTTCTTGTGGATTTCAACATGTCATGTAATGTTTTAGTATCTAATAATATAGTTTTAGTTGATTAAAAAATGTAAATCAATATAATAACATTAAACTCCCACTCCAATCCCTCTTTGATCCATTTTTGAAGGATTTCTAGTCGTTTTTAAACTACGATTGTCCTTTTTTACAGACAAAATCAACAATAATATAACACAATTTTCATTTGAGTGTGTTTATAAATCAAGTTAGAATTAATTTACTTTTTTCTAAATTATAATTTGAGCCTTTTTTTTATATGAATTACTTTTTTATTTAAGTCTTTACTTTATTTGTCTGGTAAATGCAGAAGTCGCCATCATGCTATAAAGATTCACTTCCAGGTACCCTGTCGCACCCTCGACATTTAAAAAATATATATACATATTTATAAGCAAAATGTAAGCTACAACAAAGTATCAATGGTGAGGGAAAATAGAAAAAAAAGGTTTACAGACCTTGGTGGATGGTGGATAAACATCAGATTAAAAAGTAACAATGAGTTACAGAGTTTATTTTATAATGAAAGTAAACTTTTCGAAAATTATATTGGTTAAAATGACCTTTTTTGTTTCATTTTTTTGATGATATAACCATGTTGCATTATTTTATACAAAAGTGATAAAAAAAATAAGCTTGGAGTTTGACCATTTAATTTTTTGAATAAAAAATATTCTCTAAAACAAAATAATTTGTTTTATAAAAAATAAAGGTCTGGGTCCTACTTTTTTTTTTAATTGTCAATATTTAAACATACATTTTTGCTATAACAAAATTAATTCCTAACAATAAAAACAAAATAGTCTGATTTTTTATTTTTATTGATTAATTTATTTATGTTTATCTCTGTTTCTGTAAAGCACTTCAAGTTGCACAAGTATGAGAAGCGCTTTTTTATATATAAAGTTAGACTGATTGAAAATGTCCTATGTTAAAATACAATAATAATAATATCCTAATAATAATAATCACACATACATAAATGCAAAAAAAAATCCTTCCACAAGCCCAAAAAACTCGAAAATATTTCCACTCAGCTCCAAGGTCTGATTAGAATTTCACAGAATAAATAAGTATCCTCCATCCTTCATTTACAGTCAGCGTTGAAAAGATGACGTTCTCTGTGACGTAAGCTCCCTCTGATTGGCTGTGACGCTTCACAAAGAAAACCGCAGGCGTGTTTCCTCCTTCACTTCTACTTCATCTGCGCCCAACAAGACCGTTTATGATCGGTGAAAGGAAGCAGACATGATTGGGTAAGAATTCGTTAAAATAATAGTTTTTTTATGATAACATTTTAGTTTCAGACAAGCATTAATTGGCGCTATTTCCTGGTTATTTATGACTTAACAGTTTTTTTAAAACCCTAATAACCCTAATAGGGATGTTTTAATGAGAGTGAAGTTAATAAAAACGAAAATAATGTTTAACAACTATAAGTTTTCTTCTTTGTCAGAAATATGGCCTATATTCAGCTTAAAAAGTAAGCAATAAAATGGATTTTAAAAAATATATATTTGAAGACACTTCCACTTCCTGTATGGAGCATTTTCATTTTTAGTTGTACATCTTCTATGGTATAAATTTATTTCCAACAATTACCAATTTGTGTG
This sequence comes from Oryzias melastigma, assembly GCF_002922805.2. Classification (NCBI taxonomy): domain Eukaryota; kingdom Metazoa; phylum Chordata; class Actinopteri; order Beloniformes; family Adrianichthyidae; genus Oryzias; species Oryzias melastigma. Next base: position 9,626,863 of record NC_050515.1, read on the forward strand.
TGAAGGTTGCTAAAATGTTCTGTACTTTGAAAACCAACCAGTTTTTTCATGAAGTCCTTCTGTTGTCAGTGAAAACATCATCATCAAAGCCGGTTTTTCTCATGCCCTTATTATTTTAGTCCTTTCATTCTTGTTGAGTATGAAGATAAAAAACATGTCTGGTCTTGGCAGCACTCACTAGACTCACAAATATTTTGAGTTCATTCATGCATAAACCTAATTGCAAAAGACAAGTATTTTTAATGGAAATTATTATTTTTTTATTTTTTAATGAAGTCTGATACATGTTATAGTTTTTGAGTTATTGGCATTCTAATAAAATAAAAGTCTAAGGAATTTTCTCTTCAAAATGTGTAACAAAAGCTCCAAGGGCAACAACGGTTAAAGTGTAATGGATAACATAATAAGGCTGGCAGGCAGGAATGCTGGTAAACGGGGTGGACAGGGTCTTAGCTTTAAACATCATGATGACGCTTCTCAGAGAGATGGCATGCTACTCTACTACTTTATTAGACTTTAAGGAGTGACAGAATCCTTTGTTATTGTCCACACGAGCTTGAAAAAATGTCTAAACTAAAACAACAAACGACAAAAGTTTCCATGTGTCATCAAGTCAGATGGAAAACAAAAATACAATGAAAATTTAGGAGAAACTGTTGAAACCGACATAAATTGGACAAATTTAAAGAAACACAAGGAAAATTTGACATTATTTCATGGAGGTGTGAACTTCTGTCATAAGACTTAGACTCCAGTCCTCAATTTGAAAACTCAAGACTCAACTTGACAAAATGTATGAAGAAATTTTGTTTTTGTTGTTTTTTTAATGTTTTTGTGCCATTTTTTTCTCGTCGTGGGGGACATATGTTAAGAAAATTAAGCTTGAAGTTGCATTTCTGAGTATTTATTTATTTTAATTTGCTGTGAATCGGGAGCAGACAACAAAATGAAGTTGGAAAAAGCTCAAAGCTGTGTTGTAGAAGCTACATTTAGCAATAGTTTCAATATTGCTCTCCATTTTTGTTGCACTGGTAATATTAAGTTGGTAGTGTGAGGAGCTGTAAGCTAGTGGGAGAGTACACAAACAGTAGGGGTGTGTATCTTTCCCTCTCACACGATTCGATACGCATCTTGATACATGGTCCACGAATCAATACATTAAGGATTTAACTAACTTTTTTAGCGATATGATACAGTTCTTTTACCAAAAATCTAGTTATTTCTTATTCATATGGTAATTACAGCTATACATAATAATATATGGCATTTGACAGAGAAATGTATTCAGGTATTGACTTGGAAGATGCAAGCTTATGATTGGACGTATTTTTGTTGGCATCACATGTATTTAAAAAGACAAAGACAGTTAAAAAAATAAAAAATAAACAGAAAGAGAAATTGCAGTGTCCCAGAAATGAATTATTTACATCTTGATTTATTTTAGACCTTTTAACCAACATAATCTTGTTCATAACTGTGATTTTGAAACAATACTGCTGCTGCTCGATCGATCTTTGATGCGTATCTATTTTTTACATCCATAACTGATAATCGACACGTATCTAATATCTTGTACTTCCTTAGTAAACAGAGAGCTGTCAGCAAAGGGGCGGGGAAGAGGGGGTGGAGTTGCTTTGAGGCAACAGTCCCTCCCACTACTGCTGCTCCACAGAAACTATGTCCCAGAAAATGTCACAGCTTTTTAAATTTTATATATTTATTTTTGGCTAAAAACGGCATAACAATACTTAATCCCCACCGGGAACACTTTTAGAACAGATCAAAGGATGATTAGTTCGGGTCTTTAAAGGGTAACCAAACCGTTTTTGTACTTGGAGTTTTAAAAGTGCTGACTATTGGTTCTTGACAAATTCTTGACAATTTAAAATTAATTTGTATAATTCAAAAAACAGTTGTCTGAAATTGTCTGTGTGCTGCTCCCTACTGGTCGAAACAAGATATTACAGTTGAATTTCGTGATTGGTCAACTGGTGTATGTCCCATGTCATGATCTGCAGCTCCAATAATGATAACAGTCACCGAGACTCCTGTTCCCCAGCCCCACCTCTCTGACTTGATTTTGAAATTTCAGCTGTGGGTGGGGTCAGCCTGCAACTGTCCTGTTTGGTTACTCTGTAATGACAGAAACTTCACTAGCCTTCAGGCTCGAAAAGACTTACTACTTTCCCCAACACCAAAGATCAAAAAGTTTGTTGACATAGACCACTCTCCCAATGTAATGTCAACGTCTGGAAAAACAGAGTGAATATTATTACTCTGTTGTTGAATAATTCAAAATGACCAGAAAAATTCAATTCACTCGACTTCAGTTTTATTGGTCTTATTGGTGGGACTTACCTTCTTTGACTTGGGGCTTGACTTCGAGTGTAAGGACAAAGACTTGAGACCTTCTTTGACTTACAAAACGATGCAAACCTTGGTTGTTTACTGATACATTCATTTGAACACATCAATATTTAATGATCTTGTTTTTGTTTGTGCATTTTCATTGCAGGATTACAAAGAAAGGAAGCACCCTGCCAAAGGCTGCCTTACTGCTGCTAACTGTCTTGTCCATAGTTTACGTTATTACAATTGGAGAGACCACAACCAATACTCTTCCAAAACCTGAAGTCACCGACAACTCTCAGACGAGGACGCTTCAACAAACCACCACCCAAAGCCTTCCCGTAAAAAAATGTGAAAAAAACGCATCTGTTACCTCTCTGCCGGGTTTTGACGCTCTTCCTGAAATCTATAAAACTTTTCTCTACTATCGCCACTGTCGCTATTTCCCCATGCTGCTGGACAATCCTGACAAATGTGGCAAAATCAGCGGGGAGAAAGAGCCATTTCTTTTGCTGGTCATTAAAAGCTCGCCACAGAACTACGAGCGGAGAGAAGTGCTGCGTAAAACTTGGGCGCAAGAGAGGATGTACAAGGGAGCATGGATTCGAAGGGTCTTTATCTCTGGAACTTCAGGAGCTGGCGTTGAGAAACACAACCTTAACAAGTTGCTGAAATTGGAAAATGAAGACCACCACGACATTCTCCAGTGGGACTTTGCTGACTCGTTTTACAACCTGACGCTAAAGCAGACCCTCTTGCTGGGATGGTTGGAAGAACAATGCCCAAGTGCTCGCTTTCTTTTTAACGGTGATGACGATGTTTTTGCAAACACAGACAACATGGTCGAGTATCTACAAAGCATCAATAACAGCTATGGACAAAAGCATCTTTTTACTGGCCATTTGCTCACAACTGAGAAGCCCGTTAGATGGACTGGGAGCAAGTATTTTGTTCCACTTCTGATACAAGCGACCAACAAGTATGAACCTTACTGTGGAGGCGGAGGCTTCCTACTATCCGCCTACACAGCATCCGTCATTTACAAAACATCTCAGGAAATACCCCTTCACCCAATCGACGATGCTTACATGGGAATGTGTTTGTTCAAAGTAGGTCTTAAACCTTCGTCTCATCTCGGAGTGAAAACTTTGGGAATACAGTTGCCCATGAATACACCCGATAACAGTGGACCTTGCTACATGAAAGAGCTACTTCTTCTACACAGATTTCTTCCTTCTCAAATGTATGTAATGTGGAAGGAAGTAAATGACCCAAACCTGATCTGCTCTACGACCAACAAGCTGAGCAAAGACTAACAAACTCAGAAAGTATGTTTATAAAAATGGGGCTTGGGAACCTATCTTGTTCAGTTGATGTTGGGCTGGAACAAAACTTTCTTTGTACTAAGTAGTATAAAGGGTAGACAAGGAACTATTGAATATTCTATTACTTCCAAAGTGGAAAAGCTCTCAACATCCATTGGAACTATTGAAAAACGGCTGTGAGGACCATCCCCAGGAGGTTGTAGGTGCACTAATACTGGACAATGGTGGAACTATTATTTGAAGAATGATGCCTTGCTTATCTTTGTTAGTCAAATTGATGACTCTAAAGCTATAGCATTCATCATAACATCGCCCATTCTATTTGCACTGTGCAAACTGTGAATTATTTTTGAAGGAAAATCACAAAAACTTTGACTCAGTGAAGCTAATTCAAATCTAAGGCCAAATCGGAATTTCTCCCCTACCCCTATGGTTTCTCCCTACCTGTCTAATTGTAGGGGCATTTGAATGTAAAGTTGTCTGAAGCAGTTTCTTTAAGGGCTGAAGGAAGCCTAGCCCTCTGCCGCAAGGGTGTTTGAGGAGAAGCGCTTTTCTTCACATGGGTGTGCTCTGGAGCTCAGAAGTTTACATTTAAATGTAAGTAATTGCTTTTTGTTTAAAGTTATAAAACCAATGTTATGTGTTACGGAGGGCTAGCAGTTACGCGGTAATGTCGCTGACTGGCAACTTTTGATGACATCATCGAGTGGGAGTAACGTCAGCATTTGAAGACACTATGGCTATGTCCGAATTCCCTCCCTAATCCCTAACTACTTAAAAACTATATAGCGCGGGACTATACGGTTTCCCAGGTTTTAAAAGCAATTCGGACTCCATGCGAGCTCACTACTTTTCTTTTGTTTTTCCAAACACCGAAAATGATGTCACCAATTCCACAAAGTGTAAATTGAATCAATACGAACATTTCACATCGTTTCTTGTCACAACATTGTGTTATGATGATGAAAATGTGGATGGTTTATAAAAAAATTTACATTTAAACAAGTTTTTTTTTCACAAAAAGTGTTTGACTACAATGCATTGTGGTCTATATTTGCTAATCTAGTGAGCATCGATGCACGCTAGTTTTTCGCAAAGACTTCTGGGAAATTTCTAGTGCTCACACTTTTTAGTGAGTAGGGAAAGAATTTGGACATAGCCTATCTAGGGGTAGAGAGAAGCCGTCGGGGAAGAATTTAGATTCTGCCTAAATGTTTTCAGCATAGTTCAAACAATACACTTAAATGTTAAATGCAAGAGAAAAAAATGGGCGCTGGTGAAGAGAAAATAGACTAATCCACATAAAAGATTTAATTCAGCCTGAAATAAAATCTTTATGAAGAACTGGAGAGTGGATTACTAGAGCGGTAAACCCAACATCATCACCTGACCCCTTAAATTATTACAGAATAAATTATAGACATTCATCATGGAATCGCCTTCCTACAAAAAAATGTCAGACTCACTTGAAATAGTACTTTTTGAAGCCAGACATGAAAAGCTATGTATTTAATTGTAATGTTATTGAAGTAGTTGTGATAATCATTTTATTTAGCAGGGATATAAAAAGTTGTGGTTGTATTTACATTATTGTATGTATATATGTGTATTTTTAATTTGCAAACTATTACAGTGAAAGCTCAATGTATTATTGAAAATTGTCATAATAAAGATTTTATTCGCCGGACATCTTTGTTATTGTTGATATGCAAAGTCAGAAACCAAGTAAAGTTATTATTAGTGCCTTAGATATGAATATAGTCAAATATGATTTATTTCCATTAAAATAAAATAGCCACAGTCAAGAATTTAGAGATTTTTATCCTATTTTAAAAACATTAGTGTTTTTTTTTTACAAGCAAGAATGATATTTTAACAGTAATTTGCTTCAAAGTCATGAGGGTTAGAAGTAAGTTTTTGGAAAAACTGCCTGGTGAAACCAAGTCAAGTTTGTAGATCGTTTATGAAAGTCAGCCTGGCAGAAGTCCACACAGTCAGGAAGAAAAATTTCCCCTTTTTGTTATTTATAGCTGCAAGAGAAAAAAAATTTGGTTTCAGCTGTATTTTATTTCATAGCAACTTAAAAAAAATACTATCAAGTGACCTGGTTGAAAAGGGCGAGCTTATCCGGGAATAATGCTGCGTAGAAATATTAATTCATTTGATGCAGTAGATCGGCCTTTGTGTCAAACCGGTTTGCATGAATATTCTTTTTGAAGGAAGTGTCAGCAGGCGAAAAGACAAACAAGGTGAAAAGTTAAATCTCCTCTTTGCTGCTTTACAGAGTACATTTTCATGTGAAAAAATATATAAATTATTCAGTTGAAGCAAAAAGTCCAAAGTGAAGTTTGAAGTTTTGTACAAATGTGTACAAATGATATATTATATAAATGTGTTTAAGTCAAGGAAACAAGCAAATATGCATTTAGCTGACACACATATTGTACTGCATATTTACCAAATGGGGATTGGCACTTTTTGTTTTATGTCACCAGCTTTTCTAATGCCTCACGCCTCAGAAATATGACATAATCTCTTGTACAAACTTTACTTTTTGTACTTTTGCATTTCCATGTTTGTCTTATAAGTGAGCCTGGATCTGGAGGAGTTGCAGCACTTTTATTTGTGCTTTTAATTTGAAGGGTGCGAGCTGTCATCTGTACGAATTCATCTTAAGAACGGTTGTTTTGAGATTTTTCTGTAAATGTTGAACAAATATGAGGTAAAGTCATGTTGGGTTATGCTTTTTCTCACGTTACTGCGTTTGAAATGAGCAGTCATGACGTTATTTTCTGCTCTGAAAAGCATGAAGAGGATTGAAAGTGCGGATGCAGCCCCCACCCCCATACATTTGTTTTCCTCCTGTTGGTGATATGCACCCGCCATATTGTTAAGTGCTAATTAACAATAAAAAAAGGAAATACATATATATGTTGTACGTTTTTGTCTGTTACTCGTGTTTGTGTGAGTTTTAACTTGATGGGCATGGAGAGCGGTCGTGTGATCATGACTCTCAGCGACAGGAAGTTAGGACTTGGTTTCCACAGAAGAACTAAAACTGTGCTTGTGCCACTAGTGTCATGTTTATTTGTTAGCAGTCATAATGTTCATAGAAACGGAAATATTCCTAGAATGAATATTTTACAGTACACTCATTATCAAAAACTTCATAACAGTTTTAAATTTTAAAATAACTATAAAAAGAGAAGTTGCCTAACTTCCTGGTTTCAGAGCAGCAGTTTGTGGTTGACACTCTTTCCTTACAAAAAATGATCAAGCAGTGGCAGAGAAGCAGCAAGGAAAGAACCATGAGAACATTTCCTGCTTGATTTTTATCTCACAACCTTTTTTGATCAGTCATAAACCAGGAACTTGTGCAGTTGTCTGATCAGATCTAAACTCAGCCGTAACACTTTTTATCTTACTGTCTGATTGGTGCCTTTTTTTTTTAACTGTTTTTTTTTTATTATTATTATGTTTTACTTTGTGTTCAGTTGATATTTTCTTTATTCTACCAGGCACAGATTTAGTGAGACAAAAAAAGATTTCTTTTGTCACAGATTCTGAGATTGTTACCCCTTAGATCACATAAAATTTGCTCCTTTGGATCATCTAGATCAGAGTTCTCAAACTCAATCTACCTTGGGGCCACTGAAGGCGGAGTCTGGGTGGGCCGTACGGGGTTCCGTTTGTGCCAAAAATATGTTTTTGTGTCCCCTGTCTATGTCTTTAGTCCATACTGAACAAGTTTACTGCACATTTGTTCATGTCTTTGTACTACTAAGCGATATCTTCTGCATGTTCTGTGAAACAATAGAAGCTAACGACGCTAGCAACTGGACTTTTCTGATCCAACAACAAAAGCAAATGCACATTTTTAAGCATTAAGCAAGCTGGAGCACCACAAAGCAAATACAAAACTATCATCAAAGAAGAATGGACATAGAAGATATTGCTTAGAGGTACATAGACATGAACAAATGTTCAGTAAATGTGTTCATAGAAAATGGACGCAAAAAACATATTTTTGGTACAAATGGAACCCCATACAGTACTGGCTGCACGTACTGAGGAAAATTACAAGTGAAAAATCACTTCATTAAAAAAATAATGAACTCATTAATGTGGTCTGGAGAGGAGAGGGTGTCAGGTGTCCTGCTCTAAAAGTTTCCTCCTTAAAGCCCGGTCAATGTCACGCCCCGAAGAGCTATATACCTCACCATGATTGTTTGGTTCATCAGCTTTACACACTGCAAGGTTAAAGTGCCATCAATACAAAACTCAGGAGCTGTATCAACATTAAACTTTCATGTTAAAGTGGGGGCTGCGAATGTTGCTGTAAATATTGTCTCAGTTTGTGACCCCCGATCTAGATGGTTTTGGAGAACATTAGATGGGCCTGGACATGTGCTGGTTTAAGCAGGGGGACATTTGGAGCTCTACAGGATTGGAATGCATGACAATATCATGTGTTACAACAGTAACGTTGTTAATGTGGTTCCAGCTCTCTTCAGGTCCTTGATGAGTTTCTTTGTGTAATTCTGGTCTGTTTTCTTACCATTCTTGAGATCATTTGTACCCCAATAGATAAGATCCTCAGGTGGAGGGAGACTTTCAAAAGATTGCTCGGACAGGTCTGTTCTGCACCATAAATTCTTCAAAAATCATATCTCTCATCTTATCTCCCCTTGGTGGCTCCTTAGCCAAAGTTA
>NC_050515.1:9635507-9637784 GCF_002922805.2 Oryzias melastigma
AAATGTATAAATAAATGGCCATAGATAATAAACTGTGGGTTTTTACATCCCTGTTGACCTGAAGATGTCTTGTTTGCTCAATACTAACAATGCACAGATTTCATGTTCAAAACTTTGGTAAAAAGTTTAATCTTTTATGAGTTAAAAGCAAATATTATCTTATGCTGCACAACATTGATTACCAGCTGCACTGAGATGATCCTGTTTGGCACAGATCATCTTTTATTTTAAAAATAAGTTAAAAATAAAAAATCACATTTTGAGAGATGCTAGGTTCTGTTTATATTTGTTGCTCTTGATTGTGCCAAAAAATAGACATAATTCTTATTTATTATTTAAAAAAATGAAGGTCATAAATCCAAAACCATTTTTTTTAAAAGTATGACTATGTGACTCCTTCTAGGTTCTGATCAGTAGAAAACAAGCACAAATGGCTCTTTTACTGTTAAAGGTTACCGACCCTGGTCTAGACCAATTGGCAGCTCTAGACTAAGCATCCTTCTACCAATATATTCACAGTGTTTCCTCTGAACATGTCAGAACCACCTCAGTCTGACCTCACTGACTTTATCTCCAAAACCTCTAACACGTGCTGTCACTCTGACTATATCTACTAAATAAATGATGTAACTCAGCAGTTCACACATCTGAAATATAAATGTATAAATGCATTGACAAGTATTTCAAGTATTTCCACTTACGCCACCACAATACCATATCATAGGCTTTTGAATTATGCTATGCAAGATTATGCAAGAATATGATTTTTTTTTCTTCTTTCTGTCCCCTTTTCATTTTTTTCTCATTTCCATCATGTTTGAGTTTACAACTCAAGTGTATATTGTATGTTTTTATTACTAATGAATAAAAATGAAATTAACCTTAAAAAAAACCAGTCAGAATGCATCTGATTAACAAACAATTATCTTGAAAAATCCTCAATACAGATACGCTATGAAAAGATTTTAACAAATTTTGGGAAACAAAATTCCCATGGTCAGGTTTCCAATGTAGCTCTTGGTGTGTAATGTAAGTAAAAACTGTCAAATGTGTCCTGATGAAATTCACTCAACACAGCCAGGACTTTGTAATATTTAGGAGGGCATCATCTATCAAGGCTACACTTTCTTTAGGGTGTTTTCTGAAAAAGAATTAAACAAAAAACAATGACAATCCTTTATGGCCCTCTTAAACAATTCCATTCACTGACCCCAACTCCTTCCCTCCAGCTGGTATTTTCTTTTCAGTTTCATGAAAGCGTGAAAAAGGAGCTGCCAACAAAGAGAAGCAAACACCAGTTATTTGAGTTACAGCGCATTAATACGAACCGTTGCCTTGAAGGCCAGAACATGACCACTCTCAACTGATGATGATCCAAAGGGTAACTCTGAATTTTGATACCTTCCTGCAGACTAAGGACCCTCCAGGACAAGAAGCATCAACAAGCAAACAAATGCTGCTAACTTTTAATAAAATGACATCTTCACAAATATACACATTCCTTGAATCAGTTATTACTGTGCACTTTGTGTTGTTCCTTCATCCTCACATCAGTTGTTGGGAAAAACATGTAGGAACTTGATTAAAAGACAGAATAGTGTATTCATCATAAACCATGGTAAAATACCAACTTTAATGTGCTTAAGAACAACAATGCATTTGTACATCTGTGTGTCATATTTCACAGAATGTTTTAAAAACTTGGTTATGTTAGTACATTTATTTGAGAAACACTTTTCTTGCAGTGTGATTGAAATGACGCTTTCCTCAGATTGTTAAACAAAAATGACTGAAATGACTCCATCTTTATATAATTTAATTTCAAAACTATCAGATTTTTTTTCCTGCTCAATATGAAAAATGTATCCAAATTCTTCTGAAAATATGTGTTTGATTATCCATGTTTTTCCAGGAGAATGACCCACATACAAAACAACAACAAACTCTGCTTTTCTTCTTTAAAAAATCCACAAGAATAATAACTAGATCATCTTATATGGAGCTGACCAACTCACTGTTTAACAAATTAAAATGATTCAAATTTGGTTAATTTCAAAATAATTGAAATCATAAAAAAACAACAACAATAACCAAAGACAATCCAAAAGATTCACCATTTAATGACCTTTTTCCAGCATGTTCTTGTGAAATTTTTATGATGGTATATAACAAAATGAAGCTTAAAATTGTTCTTCTTTGTTAAAATCAAATCATTTTTTTTGGTTTGGTAATGGCATGTTTGGGGAGTTAGGGGGAAAGTGTATAAACCAGGGGTCA
>NC_050515.1:9637875-9662201 GCF_002922805.2 Oryzias melastigma
TCAAATCAACACCTGCCGCTCTGCAGAAACTGTATCCTTAAAAGCAACACAGTTTTTTTTATTTCATTTTAGCTAAATATGTTATAATCATTATTAAAAGATGACTTGGAACACTTGAAATAGATCAACTGTGGAAACAAATGCTAAACCTCACTGTGGGGTTCAGACACACAATATTCGCATTGAAAGACATTAAAAATTGTGCATCCATATTAAATTTTTAAGCAAATATAAATGTAGCGCACGTTGAATAGACTTGGCACTTGGACTGCTGGTTAGAGGAGCCTAGAATGAGTTGAATAAAACCAAAGACAAGAAAATCTAGTAAAAAAATCAATTAATTGTATTGACTAAAAAAATTAAAAAAATAAAAAATATGGACAAATAAACAAGGAAGGAGGGGGGTTGGATATATTGCTGTCCACAGAGCTTGTTGGTCAACGTGAAGTTGACAGTTGAAGGTTCAGTGTTGTGCAGGTTCTGTGGTTCTGAAGTGGGCAGCTCGCCATCATTACCCAGAAGTCCAAGGGTGACTACAACAACAACAAAAAAAAACCCGACCTAGAAAAGGTCAAAAATGCAAATAAAATCCAGTTTCCTCCGAATTAGCAACTAATTCAAGTAAATCCCTGAAATGAAACACCACTGTTGCTGTTTCTTGCAACAGAAGTTTTTGAGTGTTCTTGGCCCCGCCACAATAAAGGTGTGGCCACTGCTTGCTATTATTCAAATATTGGGATGCAGGGTTACATAAAGCAAATGTAAAGCACATAAAGTGTAATATAATACATACTTTTATATTAAAGGTATATGTTTTTTTCAAAAATCTTTGATTAAAAATGAATTAATTTCAGTGTTTTGTGTAAGTTTGAATTGAATTGAATACATTTTTTATTTACATCCAAAGCTCTTTTTGAATTGTGAATATTGTCATTCATTATGTGCGTCTATTTTTTTTTTATTATTTCAAAATAATAATAAAAAAAAGCAATACCGTAGTCTTACACAGCTCCTACTTCATTGTAGTGAATACCACAGGAAAGCTTAAGGGAGGAATAAAAGTGCTTAATTCACCTTTGTTTGAGATTTTCTATCACTCTGAGATTAAAAAAAAAATGTTGTTAAACTAAACTGGGCTCCTTGTGATAAAAGTTCCCGCTCGTCCAGGTCCAGCCGAGTCAACAGGTTTCCTGACAGGGACAGGCTGGTGAACGCAGCTTCATTTGTAATAGAACACCCTTTGGATTTTCCTGCAGCCTTTACATTTGCCTGTTCTGTTGAGAAGCAGAGAAAGAGCCAAAGCAAACATGTGGTCCAGCTGGTTTTTTTGGTTTCATTTGACACAACGATGTATTGTTCTCTCATTTTATCCGGTCCAGGAGATAGATTTGCTTCTTCAAGCGTAACCAGCAGCTCTTCCGTCTGCAGTTTTTAAGAAATAAAGTCAGTAGTGTGTGTGCGGAGCAGTTGTATACATTTATTTCATTGACCTCATTTTATCACTTGTGTTGTAATCAAATTTACTTGTGTGAGTGTTGCAGATGGTGAATGCACAACTCCCTTTTTGTGCATCTTTTTTTTAATGCATGAAGTTATGAGACTTATTTGCATCACATGGTAAACTTGAAATGTCAGTTTTTCTGGATTCAGATTACTGGCATTAAAGGAAGCTCATACTTGTTATCACCAGCTCTTTCATCGATCGGCTTAGAGGAATTTGCTGTTGTTTCTTGAGAAAAACATACATGTCAGCCTTATTTATTCTTGCATGTCTTATTTATTCAAAGACAAAGCAGCTTCATTTGGTTTAGTAAACTTTATTGTAAATTTCCTTGTAAACAAAATCCATTTGTTAAAGCTTAATGCAATTATTTTTTGACTCAAGAAAAAAAGACACATTTAAAAGACTGCTTTAAGAAAAATTTCCACTTATATGTTAGGAATAAAACAATATAAAACAAAAAATAAGACTTTTTTGGGTTTGGAGTCAAAAGGGAAAAAAAAAGGAAAAGAGGGAAAAAGGAGAAAGAAATACCCATCATATAGAGAGTAGATGCCGCATTGGCTGCTGGAGCGCAGGAATTGCGGCCGCCATCTTGGACCGGTCGTCCTGTCACCAAGACAAACAAAAATAAAGAAGACAAACACAAGATGCCTGAGCATTGTGCGGCATATGCCTGCTCAAATCGGCGGACTATTGAAGCCAGGGATCGGGGGATTACCTTTCACAAGTAAGTTTGAACATTTTTATTGGTTTTATTTAGGGAATAGACTATATTATTACTGTGTTGTTATCTACACCAGTGGAATCTTTGACAGCTAACGTAGCTATCTAGTGCTGGTGTTCACTCAGCTATGAAGGCTAACTGAGACTTTTTAAATCATATATTCCATAAAAATGGCACAGCAATGCTACTGTAGAAATAAAACAAATATAACTGGTATTAATTATCTTTCATTGCCATCCCACTCACTGATTTGCAAATAGGAACAACTGAACATCTGACTATAGAATAGTTTGCAAAGAAACTTACTCATGATTTTAGCTTCTTGGTTTATCATCAATAGAAACATGAAATTTTTTATATTGTTGACAAAACAAAAGGTTCTAATAAATTTGAAGAATGAAATAAATAGAAAAAATTGAATAAAAAATGTAGATAGAAAATTGAAAACTAGGAATTAAATTGAAAGAAGAATGAAGAAAACAAGATGGACTTCCTTTATCATGTATATCATGTTTGTGTAGACTCTTCTGAATCTCTCTCTCTTTTATTTAATTTCGATTTTAAGGTTTCCCAAAAAAGATGTGAGGAAGAAGTGGGCAGTGGCCTTAAGGAGAGAAGGCTTCACTGCAACTGACTCGTCTGTGCTCTGCAGTGAACATTTTAAGCCAGAAGATTTTGACCGGAACGGTCAGATCGTGAGACTGAAAGATGGCGTTATTCCGTCAGGAAGCACAAGGAAGAGGCTCTGTAAAGAAGTGCTCTTCCAGGGGTTTTAGCTCATGTCCAACTTTCAAGAACATTTTGTAAATATGGTTTAATGGTTTGTCATGTTTTTGTTCCCCTAGTTTCTCTCTCTCTAAAAACTATATATGATTTATAATTCTATGAGTATATTATATTGCATATATTATATTTATATTCTATCGACTACCTACATACAAGGAATATAGAAACTGAGTTTGAGTATCTCCATCTCTTTCTAATATATGTATATATGATTTATAATTCTACAAGTATATTATATTAATTTCTATCTATATATTAGAAATATGAGACTGAGTTTGATTGTCTATCTCCCTCTCTAAAATATATGATTTATAATTCTATAAGTATATTATATTGCATATATTATATTTATATTCTATATAAGGAATATAAAAACTGAGTTTGAGTATCTCTATCTCTTTCTAACATAAGTATATATGATTTATAATTCTACTATTATATTAATTTATATCTATATATTAGAAATATGAGACTGAGTTTGATTATCTCTATCTCCCTCTCTAAAAATTTATGATTTATAATTCTGTAAATATATTGCATATATTATATTTGTATCTTTCTCTTTATCTTTCTAAAATAAAACAGTATGTGTTCATATATATTGAAATAGCTGAGTCTTTTACTTATTTTTTGCTTCTATTACTGTTAAGCCCAGAATAAATGATAAATTATGCCAACCCATGTGTACTGGATCATAGCTAAATGTGTGATGTTTGCAACAAAGAAAAAATTTTGAAAATCGGTTGAATATTCAGCGAGTTATGATCGATTAAGCGCGAGGACTCTTCGTTGTGCCTGTCAAACAGATTACAACAAGTGGAGAGGGCGACCGGTCCAAGATGGCGGCCCCGTGGCTCGTCAGCGCCAATAGGAAGTAGCGGTCGATGCGGCATCTACTCTCTATTATATCTATGGAAATACCAGTAAATAAAAAAGGATTTGGGTTAAAAGGGAAAAGAGGGAAAAATGAAAAAGAGAGACAAAAAAAGAGGAAAAATACCTGTAAATAAAAAAAGGATTGGAGTCAATTGGAAATTGTTTACAAAGATGCAGTTTTGGTTTGCAAATGTTTGAGTCTTCTGTCGGAGAATTAACAGATTTAAAAAGGAAGTTTTCTCACAGGTTTGATGTTTACACTTGATCTGCTTTTTCAGAAAATAGAAGGTAAGAAAAATGTTGAATTCTGCTTCCTGCTTGAAATTTCAAAGGGGTGATCTGTTCGAATTTCAAATAGAACACGAAATTTAATGTATGTATTCAAAATGAACATATAAAATACTAAAAATATTGAGGGCCGGGTCCACCAATTGAAGGTTCAGACTTGTTAAAATAATTATCTTGTTTACTTCATGATGAGTAGTTGATTAGAAAAATGTCTGATCTTAGTGAGTTTTTTCGGTAAAAAAATCAAATGTGATGTAAGTCAGGTGAGTTAAATTCCCTCAACTGGACAAACACAGACAGGATTGGGGCCTGCTAGCCTTAAAGTTATGCTAACTTCTGAAGGTAATCACTTTTCTTTATTCGTCTGGTGACTTCTTTTTCTGGTGTGTCGTGGTTTAACTTAATATCTGTAAATAGGAGCGATGTTGAATTCTAAATCTGATGTTTAGGGCAGTCTCTTCCTTGACGTCACAGCTGACACATCAAATCTAACTTAAACTTCTCTTCATTTTTGTTTCTGTTTTTTTGGAGACGGCTGAACCAGGTGGAGACTTTCATGCTATTCAGTTTTTCTTTTCTTTGGTCGTTTCTTTCATTCATGATGGCGGCAACTGGTTGTAGTACGTAAAGTGACAGCTGGTTCCTGACTGATGAGCCACGTTTGTTGATACAGCTGGGGCTTTGGGTGTAGGCAAACAGGGCGGTTGTTCTCGGAGGTAAAATGCCGCCTGCTTTGTCTTTGAGGTTGATGGAGATGGGAAGTGCTTGACTTTCATTAAATCAGTTTTTCTTCTTTGTTTTTGACACATTCAATTGTATATTTTGTAATAGTAATATAAATGATTGTTGTAATTTACTGGGATAAAGTTATCTTCTATAAGAACTAAACTAGAAAAAAGTTTACCTTTAAAGTTTTTTAACACAAAAAAGATTTCTAATTTTTCTCTTGTATATCTTATAGGAATTGGTCTTTTCAATTGACCCTTCACAAATCTCACACTTTTTTTTACTTAAACTAATAATAATTTGATATTTTCTTCTCCTTTTTATTCCAATAATGAAGGGAATGTGTGATGGGAAAATAACTATAAGGAAATATAACACGCTAAAGTTTAAGAAAATTTTGATTATAGTATTTTACAAATAATTTGGAGAAATTGAACACCAACTTCAAATATAAAAACAAATACATAAAATAAATGGTCTTCCATAATCGAAACAAAAAAACTGTCAGAAAACAAATAAATCTAAAGGTTTATGAAGCCTTGCATCCCTGTAACAAAAGTAAATTAAAAAAACAAAATAAGAAATTAAAAAAGCAGCAACACAATTTGTTGTATTTAGCAAAAAACTTAAATAATTCTGTTTATTAAATATAAAAAGCAGTAGATGATACAAAATGACTAAAAAGAGCCTTAGAAATAGAAAAAACATTCAGATTCTCATGTACAAAAAGCAATGCAACATTTTTTTTTTTTTTACTTTATCAATGAGAAAATAAGGAAAAAAATATTTTTTATATAACTGAAAATACCGATAATTATATATAAGGTAACAAGCACTAGTCCAAAAAACGTATTTACAAAGATGAAATATATCAAACCTGCACTCTGTTGGTTTATAAAAATCTATCCGACCAAATTTTGAAAAACTTTTCTTGTTTTTCAGTGACTGATGCACACCAAGCATGACATAAAAAGTTAATTTTCTGCTTCTCTTCTTTGTGGAGACTTTCATCTCCTTCTCAGCCTTTCAGGTTTTCTCTTTCATCCTGCATGATGCTCTCAATCTGGCTTCCCAGGCTGGAGAAACACGGTCGCTCATCGAAGCTGTACAACCAGCATTGCTGCATCAAGCTGTAGACCTGCAGTCAGAATGCAGGATTAAACAAAAAAATAAAAAATAAAGGAAGCATCTCTCCTCATAAGACAGACGGGGATGCAGAGTGGGATTACCTTCGGTGGGCAGTTCGGAGGCGGCGGCAGCCTCCAGTTATTCCTCAAAAGATTTGCCAAATGCATAGAAATGGATGCTCCTTGCATGTTGTGTCCAATTTCCTGCATGTAAAGCTAAAAAAAACAACTATTTTGAGCAATTGGGAAATAAATGAACATGGTATTCATTATAGTGTTTGACTGTCTCACTCGTTTTGGGTTGCAGTTTGTGTTACAGTAGGAGAAGATCTCGTGAAGAACGACTCCAAAACTCCAGACATCTGATTTGTGGGAGAACCTGGACTCATTGATGGACTCTGGGGCGTACCTGTGTTAAGTGACCGGGATCTCATTATTATGGTACAGTTCAATGACAACAGCTTAAAGATCCACTCCAAGGAAAATCATGTTTATGGTGTTTTTAACATGTTCTTGTGGCGTTTTTCTGATGATGGAGGACATATATAACAAAAATTAAGCTTAAAATGTAATCTTTCTTTGTTTAAATCTTTGTGAATCAGGAATAAACAAAAAAAAAATGCAGCTTAGAACAATTGTACGGTAGATGAAGCCACAAGTTCCCTGATTCGCTCCATTCGGATGCGTCCACTTGCAGACAAATACTGTAGATAATAAGCAAATGTCTTTTGTGCGCAGGTGTCATACAGAAGGTAATTTGAAGCATTTTTGAGAAAAAAAACTGTAAATAATACCATAAGACACAGCAAAAAGGGGTGGAACCACTCAAGACTTTTTTTTATCCACTCCCTTTCAAACACATTGTTTTGCTACATTGTATATAATTCTTGTATTTGTATTTTTTTTTAATTATTGTGTTTTATTTGGATTTTGTGTTTGAAAAAATCCAACTCAGAACTTTACTGCTGGTGATGTTAGGTTGGCCGTGTGAGGGTCTGTAAGCTATCAGCAGAGCATGTAAACAAAGGGATGTTGGGAAGAGGGGGTGGGCTTACTTCACACCAACTGTCCAATCAACAACTCCGAGAAAATTTCTATTAATGATTGAAGTGGGTCTTTAAAGTCCCACACCGATCAATTTTTAATCCAGGGGCGTCCAAACTTTTTGCCAATTAGGCCAGATTAGGTGAGGTGAAAATGTTTGCGGGCCAACCATACATTGTTTGAACTATTTTATTAACATTAAATGCAAGTTATCTTTAAAATTGACAATTTATTGCAATGGTATGCATATTATTATTTACACCGAAAAGAAAAAAAACACTTAAATATGTTTTTACCAAAATTACTGTCAATTTGTCAATTTTTCACATTTTTTTGTCCCAGTTGGCTCTTCGTAGATAATATATATCTCGTCATTCCTCCTGATACTGAACTCGTGAATGGACGTCGAAAATTCGTGCTTGTGTACGGATGCAGCACAGTCGTCTCCCCGGCCGGTCTGCGCTTGGATTGCTGCTTACAGCATCCATTTAGCGGCTAATTGAGAGAGGATCCGCTTACACACGATTAAGGAGTGTTCTTGCAGAGGTGTGGACTACAGCGTCTGTATCGCTGCTATTCCATGAACATGCATTTATCGATCAATCCTGTGGGATCAGGCCTTGAGTGCAGCTCTGGCACACAGGAAATCAGGATACAATTACCAGGGTGTGCAATGAACTTCAGCTAGTGAGTCCTTGTGCAAGAACCCTTCACGAAACTTCCAAGTCTGGGTCCCCTTGTGTTACTCCCCAGCCCGGATAAAAATACAGCGTTGTGTCAGGAAGGGCGATCCACTTGTGCAAAGCAACAAAAGCTACCCTGAAGGAATAATCCGAAAGATGAACTACAATCTCTTTACACTCTACCCTGATAGCATACAGCCTCTCACACCGACAACTTATCATTACCAGAGCAAAATAAAAATGTCAAGAAATATTGGCGCTATCCAGCTGGACGGTTTAAACCCACCAGCTCAGACGAGGAAAACAAGTGATTACATAGATCTAGTTGTCTGCAAGTGGATGCATCAGAATGAAACAGACCAGGGGGCTTACTTTTTTACGTCATTAATACAATCTCTTTCAAACTGCATTTTTTGTCTGCTCCTGATTCACAACAATTTGAATAAAAAATACAAAAAAAATAATTTTCTTTATAATTGTCTTTCATCATGAGAAAAATGAGACATAAAACATGTTAAAAACACAAAAAAAAAACATGATTTTTATCAGCCTCTTTTCAAATGTACACCGAAAGGAATACTGTGAGAACTTGAGATTCTTGAGGAAAATTTTTCTGACGCCCTTAAGTTTCATTTCAAGTTCAATTGCCTCTCCCTAGTACACTGCTACTTTACTGTAAATTACAGTACCTCAGTACCTTTTGCTCAGTGGGAAACCTGTCTAATTATAGAGAACATAACCACTGCTGAAGCTCTAACAAATATGACAAAAATGTCTTAATTTCCTCCATATAATTTCTTTTTATTAAAGCTAGAACATAAATACCAGAAGATGGGACTTTCTCCAGGCTGTGACACACGGTAGTACTCCTTGTCAGTGGGAATGACCTTCGTCAGTCCAAAATCTGCTATTTTCACCAGAGAATCGCTTGCAACGAGGATGTTTCTGGCTGCAAGATCTCGATGGACATAACGCTGACTCTGCAGATACTCCATCCCCTAAGAAGCGTTTAGATAAAAGGAAAAAAAGAGCACTTAAATACTAAAAATAATTTATTTTGAACCATAACCAGATTTTATTGAGTCTAAACTTTTCATTTAACAATTGACCCTCACCTGACAGATCTGAGAAGCGAAAAGCAGCATCCGCCGGGAGTTGATGCTGTGCTGGTTCCTCTCCAAGTAGCCAATCAGACTGCCGTACGGCACGTACTCCATCACCAAACTCATACTGCGGCGTCCTGTAGAGAAACAAGGCCAATGCAAACAAAGTTATACGTTTGAGCAAATGTTATGTCAGCAGAGAAAAGGTTGTCTTACCCATGCTGTAGCAGATTCCTTTGTATTTGACGATGTAGTCAAAGTGTAAAACACTGAGCATTTTAATCTCCCTCTGGAAGTCCTCCAGGCTTGACTGCTTGTTGGGTTGCAGCTTCTTCACAGCAACCAGCTCGCCGGTGTTGTTACCCAGAGGGTCGTAACGGCAAAGTTCCACACTGCCAAAGTTTCCCTGGAAAAATGATACGATTAGTTCAAGAACAAAACGGCAAACAGACTCATCAGAAGGTGTTTGTATGATGCTTCATTACCTTTCCCAGATGGGAGATGAAGCATAAGTGTCTCTCCTCAAACAAAGGGTGTTCAAGCTCAGCCGGGCTGGGATTCCTGAACATAGGGCTCTGTGTTACCGGCTCCGTGGAATGAAGGATCTCATAGTCTGTCATGAAACAGAATCATGTTGCCTTACTGCATGAAATGACTCAGAGACAGTTTTTAAAATTTCTCACTTTTTTTTTAAATTTATCTAGTATGATGTAGATCACATGTCGAAGTCGAGACCCTCCAGATCATTTAATTGTATCGTTTTTAAAGGCCTGATGTTATCTTGCGCTTATTTCTAACTTGTATAATTTTGACAATATATTTTTATGGAGAGTAAAATATTAAAAGTTATTTAAGGTTAAAGTTGATTTATTCTGGAATAATATTCCTGCATTTTTATTATTCATAAGTATGTTATTACGGTTTTAAAGTTTTAAAAAATTGGCATTCTGCCAGCTTTTTGGACTATTTTGGCATTTACTAAGATTTTTTAGGCTGTTTTGGAGTATAGCTAAGATTTAAGCTACATGCTAACCATTTTGGCTAATTAAGGGTATTTTTGTTTGTTTTTAGGCTATTTTGGAGTTTAGCTAATATTTTAGCTACTTGCTAGCTGTTTTGGCTAATTTAGGCTTTTTTGTTTTTTTTAGGCTATTTTTGGAGTTTAGCTAAAATTTCTGCTACATGAAAGCTGTTGTGGCTAATGTTTTGGGTTAGGTAATATTTACAGGCCAGCTGTTTTGGTTACTTCTTCTTCTTTTCCTTTCGGCTTTTCCCTTCAGGGGTCGCCACAGCGAATCAGTTTCCTCCATCTAAGCCTGTCTTCAGCATCCTCCACTCTAACACCAGCCACCTTCATGTCTTCATTCACTGCATCCATAAACCTCCTCTTTGGTCTTCCTCTAGACCTCTTTCCTGGCAGCTCTAGACTCAGCATCCTTCTACCAATATATTCACTGTCTCTCCTCTGAACATGTCCAAACCATCTCAGTCTGGCCTCTCTGACTTTATCTCCAAAACCTCTAACATGTGCTGTCCCTCTGATGTATTCATTCCTGATCCTATCCATCCTGGTCACTCCCAAAGAGAACCTCAGCATCTTCATCTCTGCTACCTCCAGCTCTGCTTCCTGTCTTTTCTTCAGTCCCACTGTTTCTAGTCCAAACAACATGGCTGGTCTCTCACCAGTCTTGTACACCTTTCCTTTCATTTGTGCTGAAACTCTTCTGTCACACATCACACCTGACACTTTTCTCCACCCATTCCAGCCAGCTGTTTTGGTTAACTTGGGCTTTTTTCAGTTTTTCAGGCTATTTTAATGTTTAGCTTTTTTTCAGCTACATGCTAGCTGTTTTGACTAACCTAAATTTGTTGTTGTTGTTTGTTTTGGGCTAATTTGGCATTTAGCTAATTTTTTAGCTGACTATCAGCTTCAGTGTTTTCAGCTATCAACTTTTTAGCTATCAATTTCAGCATCTTCAGCTTTCAGCACCAGCATCTTCAGCGGCCAAATTCATCTTACACCATTCACACTAGCATTATCAAAGGTAATGCTATATTCATAATTATGTTAATAATTTATGGTTTTAAAAATGTAGTTTTAGAGTGTTCAATAAATGTATATGTGTTCTGGACTGATTTTAACATCCCTGCTGCAGATCCTGAATGCTCAGTTACCTGATGTGATGAGGCTGTTGAGCTGACGGATGATACTGCGACATGAAGGTCTGAATGCTGCCTCGTAGTCCATACACTGATCGATGAGATCTGCCAGCTCCGTCCACTGGGAGGGGGGCAGATGCTTCCGGTTCTCATAAAACTTCTGCTTCTGTGTGTAGAAACATCAGATAAGATGCAACAACTCTTGACCCAAACTGACTGGATCAATAAAAGAACACTCAAACATCTTGATATAATGCTGCATTACCAGATAGCAGTTGCGTAAAAGGAGCGTCAAGTTTCAATGTTAAGTGAATTCACAGATGCAATCTGAGCTCTTGCAGCACCATTTAGACAAGGTTGATGCACTACATCAATCCAGAGGTGGGGATTGAGTCACATGACGACTTTAGACTCGACTTGGACTTTCAAACCTCTGACTTGTGGCTTGACTCGGACTTTAATATAAATAACTTGTGACTCGACTTGA
Source organism: Oryzias melastigma (assembly GCF_002922805.2). Classification (NCBI taxonomy): domain Eukaryota; kingdom Metazoa; phylum Chordata; class Actinopteri; order Beloniformes; family Adrianichthyidae; genus Oryzias; species Oryzias melastigma. The sequence goes on from NC_050515.1 coordinate 9,649,384, forward strand.
GACTTGTTGGTCTTGACTTGTGACTTGACTTGGGACTTGACTGCTTTTGACTTGAGACTTCCAAAACCCATGTAAACAGTTCTATTCTAATCCAATCTTTGATCTGATCAAGGACATTTTGCACTTGTAGCGACATCTACTGTTGAGCGAAGGCGGGATACACCCTGGACCCATTGCCAGCCTGTCCTAGAGTCCATGGAGCTGGAGCTGGAGCGATCGCGCTCGCTACACTAACCAGCCACCCAATGGACTGTGTAGCAAGATAAGTACTACTGTAGTACACCGCACCCAGAGAGATTCTGGTAACCCCGACATGGTGACGTGCTTTCTATCACCTCTGTAGAGCTCCCCAAAACAAATTAACCCAAGGTACTCGCTCGGTACCATCCATGTTTTCCATGATGTGGCGGCGAATAACAAAGCAGATAAACTTTGCTTTTGCAACACGTTGCTCCGCGGCTAGGCGTCAAGGCGTTGAGCAGTAAATTTCACTCACATCAAATGAGAGGCGGCAGATGCAAATTTGACTTGCGAAATTGTGTTCGGTGTGATGCAGCATAATAATAATAATAATAAAGATTAACAAAATTTCCACAAAATTCTGTTCAAACTTTTTATTATAGCTCAATATATCCATATTTGTCCTATAGTAAGATAGTTTAGGTGAGTACTTTTCCAACTACTCTACATACAATCCTTGTTCTGAAAAAATGCTTTGCACACTTTACTGGCCCCTTTATTTCAGATTCTTCCAATTCTTGCTATTTATGACAATAATATTCCTAAAATGTGTGTTTTGACCAATAACCTCCTGGGAACCAGCCCATTCAGTTCTGTAAGGAGATTTTTGCTTTTGGATTTGGTCATTTGACTCCTTTGAAACACTTTAAATCCTGATGTGCTTAAAACAAAACATCATGGCTCTTCCATTACTAACTCGTGTATTTGTGAGGAGTTTTGAATTCTTGGGGAGACAAAATTGAGACTACAGAGGACATGCATATATAAGCTGGTTTTCAGGAAGATTAATACTTCATAGTGAAATTAATATTCCTGAGCAGTTTGCAACAAATTTAACAGTTGATTAAAATTTAAATCCTCGCTGAACTCGTAAACTTTTCATCATCCTACATTTCGTTCTCTTAAAAGTAGTTTGAATAAGATTCAGGGCAACAAAACTATTGAATCATTTTTTTTAAAGAAGATAAAAGCTGCATCTCTTAAAAAAAAGTCAACATTCTACATGCATTTTGTCAGTTTCTAATTGTATTTTTAAATGTGATGAACTGAGATACATTTTTTATTTACTGTATTTATATATACCTATAAGTTATTTGTAATATTTGTGCAAATGCATTTAGGGGAGGATTTAAATAAGCCTTTAAAGAGCTTTTTTGGCTTTCCTTGCACTGTTTTCAATTTTCATTTTTCTAACGTTTTCTTCTTTTCTTTTGATTGTGCAAAATAATCAAATCAATCCACACACACTAATATTTATTTTGCAGCTATAGTTTCCATGAAAAAATATTTCCGTTTTTAGGGTTAAAATCTGAATTTCTTTGAAAAGCTATTCATAAAATTGAGGGGAAAAAGCTAAACACAATGCTAATGTAAAAAAAATATAAAACATGTATAATCTCTCTGGGATTCAAAACTTCTGTGTACTATTAGTTTGAGTTTTTATATATTACGATTAAACAGAGACTTCAACATTTTTTGGATAAAACTGCAGTTTTCTCTTTAGCCACTGGGTGGCAGCAACGAAGGTGAACAATTTGAGCTTAAATGTGCTTAAATGTTCTCACTTTCTGTAAAAAAAAATTGCCCAAAAAAAACTGTAAATTGTGTTTCTAAATGATTGCAGTCATCAGAAAGGTCAAACGACGATGTCGTTTTTGACCCACACAGGTCTTTTACTAATTCTTTAGACGTGCATTTATTTTACCAGGATATTAAGAAATAGGTCAACTCAGTATCGCATTCATGCAGCTCACACCCCCCCTCCAGTACTGGTTTTACCTGTTCTAGGTTCCAGCCTTGTAGCAGGGAGTTTCCGTTGTTGAATATTTCCCACACCGTGGCACCAAAGCTCCACTTATCAGACTCCAGGATCAGGTTTCCTGGGGCCTCAAGCACCTCCGGTGCCACCCAAGGAATCCGGTCCAGGATAACTGAAGAAAAGGTTGTCATTTATCAAACATTGAGGAGTATTATTTGTATTTTTGGTGAGAGTGCATGCACTTATTTTGAAAGGAACACCCATGTTTCTTGTCAGTTGATTCAGAAAACCAATAAATAAATATTAGGGAATATCTTTATTTGATTAATTGGTTATCTCATAATAGTATTTTTATTGATAATTTTGCTTTTTAGGTAGGGAGAACAGATGAAAAAATGATGCTTTTAACGTGTACTGTCCCTGAGAAATAAAAGATAAATAAATTAAATGAAATATATATGTCAGCTTTACCATCTTTGCCCAGCATGGCCACATTTATCCCCGGATCACTCAGCTTGATGAACGGAGAGCTGCCCTGGTCACCTTCTCTCGCCAGCAGCAGATTTTTGGCACAAATGTTTCCGTGAACAATGTTGTGTTCCTCCTGCAAGAACACCCAAAGTCACCTTTTGGACTTTTGTTATTTTTTTCCAACACTCTTGCCTCCATTTCACAGTTTATTTCGTAAGAAATAATGTCCCCATCAAGTTTTTCTTACCAGAAAGCTGAGGGCACAGGCGAGCTGTTTGGCCACGTTGAGTTTCCAGCTCACTGATACAGATCTCCCCCTCTTCAAGTAAAGGTCAAGGGCCCCGTGCTTGACAAACTCCTGCACTATGATGTCTGAAAGACGCAGCAAGACTTGTTTCCACAGCTGCACTTCAAACAGAGGGTCTTAAACGGTCACTCATGTGAGCAGAGGGCCAGCTGGATGCGTGTCCCCAAATTAACCGAATATCATTTCTATGAAACAGTTCCTCTGCTCTATCATGACGGCTTCAGTTTAGTGGATTTAGTTGATAAAATTCTGACAAACTTACTCTTCACTCCGTGAACACTGACACCGTACACAAAGAGGAGGTGTTTGTGTGAAATCTGAGTCATCAAACTCGCAGCCTCGAAGAACGACTGGAACAAAGAGGAAGTTTGTAAAACATCATGCAGTAAATGTGTTCTTTACAATGACTCCATTAATTATCCACATGCTTTTTGAAATGTTTCTCGCTTGTAAAAAAAAAAAAAAAAAAAAACAACCTCCCAGTAGTTTTTGTGAGCAGCATCAAGTTCCTTCAGGAGAACTTCGGTCTGGTGTTCCTCCCCATCAAGTGTGTCGATTTTGTAACCTTTAAAAATCCGTGTGATGGATCCCCTTCCAAGGCTTTCCCCCTAAAAGAGAACATTTGATTTAAAAACTTGACTATGTTTGCAGCATCAATAAAAACAGTGAAGAAGTGTATTTAGCCTGTCTTCACTGCAATATTAAGATCTGAAGGTTCAAATTGTAACAGCTCCTTCTCTACCCCAAAATGATCCTGTTTTATTCATTTATTCAAGCAGGAATGAGGTAAGAATGCAGCAAAAACACATTTATCCGTTAAAATCAAAAGTGTGTTTGCTGTGTAACTATTTAAGAAACTAATAAAACTTTCAAAGGTGGTTTTTCTGTGAAGCACGGAACAGTTTTCCAAAGGATTTTACAAAAGGCAAGACTGAAGGCGGATTAAAGTAAAGAAGGAAATGTTTTCATTTGGGCCGGGAATCGATTAAAGAGAATTAACTAATTGATCGCAAAAACGGGAAAAAATTAATCGCAACGATTTTTTGTCTTTTTTGTCTCAGTATTTGCCGACCTCTTATTATCTGTAAATAATCACACATAAAAGCGTACATTAAGAACATTTATTTTTAGTAAGTGTTGTCAATCAATAAAAGAATTGATTGGATTAATCAGACTTTTGTGTTGTGATTAATCGCGATTAATCACAATGTTTTACTAGGTACTTTTTATATAACAAGATGCGGCTTTTGAACAAAAACGGGAAAGAAAAAGAAAAATTTCTCTTCATTTTTAGTAATAGACTGTTTCTTCACAAGGTGTAATTATTTGCGTTAATAAATATTAACGCGGTAATTCTTATTTATTAATCGCATGGATTAACGCGTTAATGTTCACAGCCCTTCGTTTAACTATAGCCAGGAGTCTGATGAAAAAAAACGTGTGTCCGTGCATCTGTAAGTATAGTTCTGTGTGTAATCAAAGTATGATGTGAGGGGAAGTAAAAATATTTACTTTACTAATATTTTACATTTAAGACTAAAGGGAATGTCAGATAACAAATTCACCTGAAGATGCAGAATGATTTACTAAAAATGTTTTTTTTATTGTAAAATCGTTCTGAGTGGTCTATTAATTATGATAATTCCGTTTTTAGCCAAAAACAAAAACCCTGTGCCATTTTTTTAAGATATATTTTCTGCAGAGTGGCAAGAGTTCATCAGAAAATAATCCTCCACTAAAATCCCATCATCCCTCTGTTTCCACTCTCTCCTGCTAACTTGCAGCCTCTCACAACCCCAACCTGACATTATCGGTGCAACAAAAATGGCGAGCAATATCTAAGCGATCTCAGATGAGGATAATGAAGACGTACATGGATATATTTATCTTTAAAGAGGATGCATCAGAAGGGAACACAGAGACTGTAACCCACCCATTTTAGATGCTGCATCACAACAAATCGCTTTTCCAACTGCTGGTTTTAATCTGCTCCTGATACATCCCAATCAGAATAAAGGAATACTCAGAAACAGAGTTTTAATCCTAAATTATTTTCTATAAGTCCTCCATCATGAGAAAAATGCTACAAGAACATGTTAAAAACACCAAAAAGGCTATTATCATTGGAGTGGGTCTTTAAACCCAGATTTTAACCGTTTAAAAATCTATGTTTCTGCACACAGTCTTTTTTAGTTTGGTGTATTTAGATGTTGAAATGCAATGACGGCACACTGACATACTCACCCACTTCAGGTCTTCATATTTGATCATCTGGAACTGGATGTGACTGAACTTGTTTCTGTCTGGCGTCGGCGACCCCTGCGCTTCAACTGCGCTGCTGTTGCGTACGATGATCAGGTTGGTGAGCTCTTTAAAAGCAGAAAGAACCAAGAAATGTTTTTCAAGAAATGAAAATAAATCAAAATAATGAATTCAGAGAAAAAAAATATGTTATAAAGAATTCCCAGTCAATTAGGCTGTATTTGATGTAAACAGGACTTCGCTGAAGTGGTAAGTTGACTCTGCATGTTAAAACTTAAGGTAAAGTAGCATTTGACCTGTAAAAATAGCAGGATTTCTGACAACTGACAGGAATAAGCAAGATGGCGTGGGGGTGGAGCAATACCTTTAGGTCGGGGTGGGCAGCAGCGAGCTAACTTGACAGGGATCTCAGCCAGCAGCAGCATGTTCACTTGATAATAGCTGGTGAGCTCCTTTAAGCTGGAAAAGGATTTCTGGACACCGGGGAGGGTGTAATGCTCATTTTTAATGATGAGACAGTCTTTGTAATCAAGTCCCAGCTCGGTCTGGAACAACAATCACAGAAAAAAGGAAATAAAGTTATAGAAATTCATATTCAGGAGGCATGTTTGCATACGGGGTGAAACTTCTGTCTCTTCACTTGGTGGAGATCGTTGATTTGGTCCCAATAAAAAAAACAGCTTGGTTGCAGTTTCAACAAGACAGACAAAAAATCACCCAAAAGTCAACAGGCTTGTCCAGCTAATGCTCTGATTGTCATTTCCTCACTACACCACATTGAAGACATCTTCAAACCCTCGCTGTCAAACAGACCCTCTATGAAGAACACTCACACATTTAGCTGAGGTTTCACACTCTCCAAATGAAGTAGACTATCCCAGATAAAAGCTAAATCTGGTGCAAATGTTTCTGTGAATTGTGATTGTGCGTTCCTACCTGAACACAGACAGTGAGGAAATAGTTGCTGTAGTTTTTGGGACTCTGCCGCAGAAGGAAAGTGCCACCTTTACTTCCTGACTTTTTCAGCTTGTTCACTGCAAACTCTGATCTGATATGGGAGAATTTTAAAGGTCAAAAGCTATTGAAAATATACACTTAATAGCATGTATGCGTCTAAATGACTCACGTGATTGGGCCATGACAGTCGTTTTTGATTCTGTATAGAATACTCGGAGGTGCAATGTCTTGGCAGAAAAAGTTGTTGGAGTCTGTAGTCAGTCTGAAGTAACCATCCACCAAAGACACGAAGGAAAACGCCTCCTTGAGACTCTTAAAGTTCACTTCCTGTTGTAAAAGATCTCATTCATGTAAACTGTGAGGAATAAATGGGTTTTCAAGAAGGAATTTTGGTAATTCTTCATCCGTTCAAACTTTACCAAACATCTGTCGTCCTTGTGAGTTATTGTGACCATTCTGCTGTCTTGTGGAACCTGGTCCTGGCAAACCCTCTTTATGCTGATGTCGATAATTTCCCCAAAATCACAGAAGGTCTCCCACTTCTGAAATCAGAGGGAGTAAAACAATTGAATGCTCATTTTTAAACAATTGATTGCCTTTTTTTTTATTTGAGTTGCCTTAAACAAGAAACTGTGGATAAAGAATCAACATACTTTGAGTTTTTTTTAAAGTGTTCCCAGAAGGTTTTTAATTGTGATCATGTTGTTTTTAGCCTGAATCGAAATAATCTTTTAGGAGAGAGTTTCTACAGAGCGGCAGAAACTACTAGACTAGATCAACCCCACCCCCCTTCCCCTCCCCCATTGCTGAGAGTTAATGGCAGGGAGCATTTGGCTCCGCCCAGCATATTTTCTACATCACAAATAAGCTCTTTCTCAAACATCTGCTTCTTATTCACAAAAATTTGAGTAAAAAAAATACTCAAAAATACTATTTTGAGCTTAATTTTCTCAATATATGTCCTCCGCCACAAGAAAAATGTTCAGAAATAAGTACGTTTAAAAACATAGTTTTCAATGGAGTGGGTCGCATATGCATTTTTTTATTTTACAATTATATTTATACTATCCTGTTTACTTCTAAATTGTTAAATGCACTATTTACAACTATATAATGAGCATAAATGTTTAATAATTGGTAAGGAAAGACAAAGATAAAGTGCATCTAAGTATTTATATATTTTATTCCTGAAATACATCATCCAGGTAACAGGAAATAGTTCCTGTAGTTTTAAAAAGACAGGTACAGTACATTTTTCTTTGGTGTATTGATTCTCCAGTTACATAAAATGAAAAACACATATTTTCATAAATTTATAGAGGATTATTGTCAGTTTTACCCTCAGAAAATAAAAAAAAAGAAAAACAACACCAAAAATATTTAAGAAAAAAAAAATCTCAAATGAGTTGAACTTGAGTATAAAGTACAGCATTTTTTTATTATGTTTGGTTTTATCATAAATAGAGTTTATAAAATATCTTGAAAAAGTTGTGTAATGCTGCAATATGCTTACAAAACTATTATATAAAATATAGAACCTCTGCACTTAAATGCCATCAGATCAATTTCTATTAAACCAATGAAGCTTCTCTTTATTTAATCTCTTGTGGAACAATTTATGCTCACTCTTCTGTTTGAGTAATGAGTTCCTTTTTCAAATTCTGTTTGATTTGACTATCAGTTGCACTCAAATGATGCTCTGTAGTGATAAACATCAACTTGGCATGGCATGTTTTGACCCATTTAATAATACGGCGTAGTCTCCTGGTTTGGGCCCCCAATCGTAAAACACAAAACCAAAATAGAGTGTCATAAAAATCTAAAAAAAAAAAACATAAAAATCTTTGGTAAGAAAGATTATTCTTCTTCTCTACTAGAGTTATATGAGACCTGCGTCAGGGGACAGACAAAAGAATCATAAACGCGCTGCACCATCCACTGCACAGCGAAAATGAACTCTCTTATCATCAGGACGTCGGTATTTACAAAAATCTAGTAAAGTAAGAGATATAAGCGATCGTTGTGTTTTTGACTTCTGACTTTTACAGATTTTAGATAATGTATTTGACATTTTATGGGTGTTTTAAATCTCTTTTACGATTTTGACCTCGTCTGACATCGAGTTATTGTGCAAATAACTTCTTTTTAGAGGTGTGTAAGTCCGACACAGCACATTCAACACCTTGTATGTTTTAAGTTGTGTTTTAAGCACTTATATGTGGGTTGTTTGCTGTTGCAGAGCTGTGTGCAAATGTAGTTATGTAGACACTGGAACTTAGAGTCTAAGACTAATTTCCTCCAGGAAAATAAAGGTGAAATGTTTGGTTTTGTTTTTAATTTAATTTAATTTAATTTAATTAATTTAATTTGTCTCGATCTTTGAACTCTTAGGAACATTTTTCTCACTTAAGAAAACAGAACCCCCCTTCTTTTTTGTTTTTGTTTTTAATTGTTATAGACTTTAGAACGTTTTTTGGTTCTGTTTTGGGTCTCAAGCTTTGGAAAATCCTTAAAGTTAGTCAATGATGTTCCTTTCTCCTCAAGTTTGGTCTTACCTGGTTGCCGTCAGCATCAGCACCTCCACTGGTTTGGATTCCTGTCTCTCCCCTGACTCGCACAAGTGTGAACGCCGGCGTGGAGTGGGAAGAGGAATGGCTCACGTGGAAGGTCTCACTTCCCATGGAGGGCTCAATGCCGGCCAGCTCTATCAGGTATTTGATTTTTAAGCTGCACTCATCCACCGAGCAGTTTCCAAGTTTCTTTAAGAAGCGCTTGAGGGTGTTTCTGATTCTGTAGCGGTCCAGCCGGTTTCGTTTCTGGATGTCATGGCGATGTGACTTAGGAAGACATGATTTATAGCTGTAGAAAGTAGAATTTGATTAAAATTTTTCATTTGTTTTTTTTTAACTGCTGTAGTTTACTGGTTAAATGTTATTCTTCTGTGATTTAAAGACGGACTAAAGAAAACTCCTTCCAAATGTCTTGGGTTTTTTCATATTCTTTAAACTGGGATCTTTTTCCTGACCCACCTCACAGTTTTGCAAAGCTCTCTTATGCTCTGGTGGCGTTCTTTTGCCATTCGCCACAAGTCCAACACAGCGAGGCCCAGACATTCTTCTTGGACACTCAACGGTGGCTCCACTCCTCCTTTGCTGGAGATAAAATCACTGCGCATCTAAGTGAAAAAATATATAACGACAAGAGTCTGTCAACCTTCTACACACGGGCACTTTTTTCATGGCATTAGAGGTGAGTTACTGAAGACTAAAAACGTCTGACAAAAGATAAACCATATTATGTTGAATTAGGGAAACAAAATTTAAATTTTTTTAGCATTTTTTATGGATTTTGATACTTCTTTTTAGATAATTTTAGGCCTTCACTGAAGGCTTTGCAGGCCCTGACAGTACGCCATAGCAAGAATGTGAACCTGTTTCTATTGATTGAATGATTAGTTCATTTCAAGCATTAACAATAATTAAATACTTAAATAAAAAAAGCCACACTGATTAAAATATAAAGAAAGAGACAGTGTGATTAACCCATTCATGCCTCCACTCTCTTGACCTGGTAGCCCTTTTGGGGTCAAGGGGTTACGCACTACTGTTGGGTGAAGATGGAGTGCACCCTGAACATGTCCCCAGTCTGTCACAAGGCCACAAAAGCTTTCACTCACTCACACATTCACACCTAAGGACAATAAGAGTAACCTTCAAAGAGTGAGTTTGGACTGGGAGGAACCTAGAGGACCATTGTTTCATTAATACATAGAGTGCACACATTAGATTTATCAGATCTAATGATTTTGAAAAAATCAAATTGGATTTGATTCGTCTCTTGAAATGGAGTGGGAAGAAACAGATGCTATAATCCCACCCCTAATGAGTTATTTATTTTTATTATTTTATAGTTGCCATAATCAGGTTCTAATCAGATTAAATGTGTATTATTATTGTTGATTGTCCACATAAAACACTATTTAACAAGCAGTAATATGAATCACACTTTCATATCCGACTCATTATCTTCAGAATACATTATCACGTTAAACCAGTAATTATTGCTACATTGCTGATCAATTCTGTTAGATTTATAATTGTAGGTTTCAAATAAACTGAGTTAAGTCTGGGATATCTTACTATGATTTATATATTTTTTTCTTTGACACTGAATAGAATTTAAATTTGTGCCTAAAAGGTTTAATCAATTATTACTTGGTACTTTACCTGAGCAAAAAGATAATCTATGACGTTGTAGTCGAGCACAGGACTGATTCTGTCTCTTGTCAGACTGTAGCGGCATGACGCTTTCGATCCCTGACCAAACCAGTTGCTAAAGAAGAACCTGGACAAGACAGAATAAAGAACTGTAAACCTGGAGTCAGAGATGCATGTTTTTCTGTTGAACCAAGTTTTTCTCTTAAGATTTGTCATTGGATTCAATATTTATCTAAATAAAAGCAAACATGACAACTGAGAATACAATTACCTTAATGTATAATTTATTAAAAATATTTACATTTAAATCGTAAGCCAATTTTTACTTGATTATTGAAGAGTTTCATTCCAATTTAAAAATATTCCTTTCATGTATTTTAATCTGAAAAGTATGTTATTTTCATAAATAGATGAAAGAAAATGTGGATTTTTTTTCCAAAAAATATTTTAAGTTACTATAAAAGATTAACTTTGCAGCTTTTTTGGCCATGAACTAAAAAAATACAATTGATTTTGGTAATATAAATATTAATATATATAAATATGAATGATCAAATATGTTTTGATCTTTGGAGAACATCTATTCATTCACATGAAGAAAATGGACCCAACGAGGATTTGATCCAATGTTTTCTAGCTTTGAGTCATCAGTGCTGACATGAAATCTTTTTCTTTCAGCTGCTCTCTTCAGGGGTCACCACTACAAATCATCTCCATCCAACCTTCCTCACTAACATCAACTACCCTCAAGACCTCCTTCACTGCATACTTGAACCTCTTCTTCTGTCTTCCTCTGGGCCTCAGAACTTAAAAGTCCTCCACCTTCTTCACCTCTGCTCCCTTTAATCTTCCCACTCCACTTGAGTCCCTTTCATTTTCACAAAGATAATCTGTTTTGAGCAAACATCTACCTCTGTAGATGTTCCTCCACCACATCCCAGCTTTTGGTGTAGATCAGTGTCATCTGCAAACATCCTGATTCGGTAAAGCCATATTAAATATAGGGCTATGCCAAACCTAATATATAATAACAGGATTATAGGAAAAACTGGTTTCTGCATCTGAATCAGATCACCGTGAACAAGAACAAAAAGAGTTTTGTGAATGTTAGGATCTTCTATTGACAGTTCAGGGAAATGTCTACAAATTTGATATTGATCTTCATTTCCAGCTATAATAAATAAATTACGTATGTTTTCCTTTTATTTAGATACAACCAAAGTGGTTTGTCGCAGATTTGCGACAATAGGGATTAAAGGGTTATAAGCTGCAATTTTTTGCTTGTTTTACTTTGAAAGTATATTTTTTAAAAAGTTGACCCAGATGACAAATGTACGTCACATCATATCATTCATCGCTGAATTTACCTGACTCTAAAGTGGACTTCTAAATTCTCATCAGAGTCAAACATGTGCGATGGCGGATACCAAAACGTCATATCTGCAGATGCCAATCCAAAGAGGTTGATGTACACAGGTAAGATTCCTGGGGGGACATAGTGTTAAGTTATTTGAGGATGATTGTTATCAGAAGCTTTATTTTAGTATTATTTTTTTTATTCCTCACCACATGTCTCCCCTGCTTGTATGCAGACATTTTCCGCAGAAATCTGCCCGGATGAAATGTGTATCGTCGTTCCAGTCTTTGTGCCAGGAAAGTAGTAGAGGCGCACTTGTAAACCAGGGGTCACACTGGAGCTGGAGGTCTGACTGCCTCCCCGGTCTCTGATCACCAAGGGGGTGGACTCTTCCTCTCTCTGATTCATAGGCATTTCTCACAACAGCTCTAATGGACAGACCACAAAAACAGACTTTGGTTTAGTTGTACATTCATAAAACAAAGAGAGGTGGGTGACTAAAGCTACATTTACATTAATAGAACCGGCTGAGTCAGCATTGCGTGGGCTTTAAGCAGCAACTAACAAGAGTTTATTCCTTTTGTCAGATGTGTGAATCGATTAGCTCTTAATTTCACCTTTTTTCCTGGATTACCAAACGACAAAAAAGAATGGATGAAAATAATTCTAGTGTTTTTATTGGAATGCCCAATCATTATGTAATGTTGAGGGGAGCTTAGGGGGTGGAGCCACCTTCCAGTCTTTTGATCTTTTGTCCAAGCGTTACGTAAGTCCAGCATAGACCATTTAGAGTCTAAGGCATTTCAGACGATTAGTTAGAAACAAGGCTCTATTCAAAAGCTTTTATGACACAGCCACACTCTGCAACGGCACGCCGTCTGCTAAATGTTAGACATTTAATCTCCTCTTACAAGCTGATCTGGCTGCACGCACACTTGCACTTTTCAGACTCAGAAAACCACAGGTGCACATTCGGAGAATGTCAGGGGGGTTCAATGCTGTCCTCAACCTTTCATTTTTTGTGCTCCTCTGCTATTTCATCGACTTGGAGAGGTTGAAACAACACAAAAAGTGTGTTTAAAAAAAAACACTAAAACTCTGTTCCTAAACTGTGACTTTAAATTTATTGACAAGTTTTGGAAGCAACAACAATAGCTCTGTTGTATAGGTCAAATGCTCCTTAAATAAAAAGTCATCATACCTCATATATAATTCATAGATTGTTTCATATCTGACATATTGCAAAGA
>NC_050515.1:9662511-9663461 GCF_002922805.2 Oryzias melastigma
ATTTATTGACAAGTTTTGGAAGCAACAACAATCACCCTGTTGTATAAGGTCAAATGCTCCTTAAATTAAAAGTCATCATACCTCATTTATAATTCATAGATTCATATCTGACATGTTGCAAAGAAATTTGGGAAAATATGAACAAGAAATCAATAAACTCCCTATTTATATTAAAGAAAGGAGCAATAAGAATCATAGTTGGGAGTTATTATTGGGACCCATCTACACCAGGGGTCCTCAAACTACGGCCCGCGGGCCGGATCCGGCCCTCCCCCACATTTGACCCTCCATGTTTTGGCTAAACTGGACATTTTTTAAAGTTTTTTTTAGGCTTTTGGGAATTTAGCTACATGCTAGCTGTTTTGGCTAATTTAGGCTTTTTTCAGTGTTTTAGGCTAATTTGGAGTTTAGCTAATATTTCAGCAAATTAGCTATTTTTGCTCATTTGGAATTTTTGGGGGGTTTTTTTTAGCTAATTTTGCATTTAGCTAATATTTTAGCTAGCTTCAGTGTTTTCAGCTATCAATCTAAGGATCTTCAGCTATTAATCTATTGCAGGCAATGCTATATATCTAGTTTTTAAAATGTTTTAGTATTTTTTTTCTGTGAAGATTACAGAAATGAATTATTTAAAATGTGGCTATGTGTGTATTTCTGGAAAACCATAAATGTTTACGTTTAGGCTGTGATTGTTACAATCTTTCTGTTAGCCTACAAACCCATCATCATCAGAGATTATAACGTTTGTGTGGCCCTCACAAGAAAAAGTGTGTGGACCCCTGATCTACACCACTATTTATAAAGCTGAAAATGTTAAGATTCAGTAAATAATTCCATCCTAAAGCTTATTTTTAGAGCACATCACAAAAATCTGCCACATTACATGTAAAAAAAGATAAGAGAAAGAGCAACTACAACATAAACAGACTTTCAAAACCAACCAATTCTGA
>NC_050515.1:9663551-9684144 GCF_002922805.2 Oryzias melastigma
AACAAATGTGCACACAATATGAACTACTGTATAAGGTTGTTGAGAGAAAAAAAAATGATTTATCTTCTTGTTGATTCTTGATGTTGCTTTTGCTGTTTGTTTTGTTTTTATTTGTCTTCTTTTTTCCAGCCAGTTGACACATTTATGTTACATTATGAATAGATAGATTTGGTTTAAATAGTTTGATTGATTTAGTTAAATGGGGCAGAGACAGAAAGTTTTCCTCTTTCTGTCCACTTTCATTTTCACCAAGGACAAGAGTATTTTGACATTTTTGAAAATGAAATAAATAAGATAAGTCACCAAGAAATACCCTACATCGAGGACAAGTGGGTGTTAAAAGCATACGTTTGAGAAGTGGCGCATACTCATACGGTACTTTTTAACCTTTTTAAGGTTCTTAAAAGTTCCAATCACTCATCTGAAATTGACTTAAATAATTCGAAATGTTTTAAAATACCATCACAAACAGTTGTAGGTTTTGTTTCCACTGAAGGTTTATGGGGATTTCCATAATACTTCTTTATTGGAATCAAGAACACTCCAAAGACATGTAAATACTATGTAGTTACATCCTGTGTAGTTCAACTCATAGATAGGGTTCCTGATAAAACACATTAGTAAGGAAATTGTAAATAAATAAGGAGCAGGCTGGCTAATATTCTTTTGAATAGCCGAAAAATTTTTATATAAAAGAGGAGGATTAATTACAGTCAAATGCGACTCAGAAAAGTGAAGTCTGACATTTCCTAGTTTGTACAAATAGCCTTTATACTTACAAATTCAGAGCCCGAGTCGAGTTTCATGTGATTTTCCAGGGTATTTTCTTTAGCTAGACTCTAAATACAAGAAACTAAAGTTTTATTTAGTTCGTCCGTCACTCTGGAGCAGGTTTTTATTTTCAGCTTCTGTGTTTTCTGTCTTTCTGTTGTGGGGGTGAGTGAGTTGACAGGAAGTTAATACGATTTCCTGATTTTGACACACAAGCGCTACCAGTCAACAGCTTTTTATCACCTCTGACATCAGACTGAAATACATGCACACAGCTTGCTTATAACAATTCTCCCTACCAATAATTGCTGATTACATCCATATTTTTATAAAATTCCTGTTTTTTTATGTTAGTTAAGCAAGCTTAAGTAACAGTAAAGACTTATTTACTTAAAATCAGATTTCTATTTTTTTTCTCGCCATTATAGGGTTTGGGTCAACATTTTTTTTGTTTTTTATGAAAGAAGTTTGAATGTGTTTCACCTTTCATTTATTAAAAAAAAAATCTCAGAAAGCTTTACAGCAACTCAAAAGCTTTAGTAGCAATAAAGCAGTAAAAATATGAAGAGGATGCAAACATAAAAAACATCTGCAGCAATAAAACAATAAAAACACTATAATAGGAAGCATGACAAGTATCAAAGTTTAAGTAAAATGTAGCTGAGGAAGAAGAGTACATGTGAATTTTAACATTTGGATTGAAATATGCACAAATTTGTTTTTGATCTGCTTCTCAGACGGTATACAGGAAGTCCAAAAATGGAACCCTGAGGTTCTCCGCATGATGCAGTGACTCACAAGCTTCTAATAACCNNAAAAAAAAAAAAAAAAACATTGTCCCTGCTTTCAAATACATTGTGACCCAATTTTTTTCTGTTTTGTACTTTATTTACACAAAATACAGTGACATAACTTTTCTAGCTAAACAAATTAAGCTGTTTAGATATCAGTGTTGTTTTGCAATTTTTAGCTTTGCAACGTCAAATTTTCCTTTCGAATGCAATAACTCAACGTTTATGTCGATTAAGTTCAGTATTTTGAAACATTCAGTTAGTTAAACATTTTTTTCTTATCTTCACTAACCAGGAAATGATGGCTTCCTGGACTGTCTTTGGAACAAATTATCAAGTTTATCAAGTGTGATTCATACTAAATTAGTGAAAAAGTTTTTTCTAAATTCTTGGGAAATAGCAAATCATCTGAGACGTGGGGAAAAACGCCAGTTGAATTTTGTGGTTTCTCTCTTTAGTAGCAGTTTCCTGTTGTAGTTTTTCTCAACCACTTTTTCTTAACTGCAGATGTTCTTGTGTTTTTGTCTTTGTACAACCTGTTCTACAAGCATCTCGGCTGTGTTTTTGTGCCTCATTAGCTTTCATCGGGGCTTCCAGGACCCACAATGCTTTTCGTTTGAGTTTGTCAATGACCTTTGTCAGCTGGGTGGCCTTTTTTTCTGTGTATCTTATTATGACTTGTTTTTGTAATTTTTATTTTATATATTTTTTAATACACCTCCTTACCTCCATCCCTCACACTACCCTTTATAAAAGCCCAGGAGAGAAAGGAGCTTATCAGGAGCAAGGGAAGGAAGGCAGCAGGCCCATGTTGACATGTGTAACGCTTGTCTTTTAACAAACAAAATGTTATTTTCTCATTTTTTTCAATTTCTTTATTTCTTTTGATTTCCACAAAAACAAAATACTGTTTACTAGTTGTTTTACAAAGGAAATGAAAAGGAACAGAATAATTAAAAAAAAACTGTATCTAATCATAATTGTCTGCATTATACCTTTTTGGTTTGTTTGTTGTTTACATCACATCATTCTATTCAGAATGATCCTGACAGTGGCAATTTTCTGTCTCCAGGGATGTTCCGATCAGAATTCCGAGTCATTGGATTTTGTGGATTTGCCGATCCGATACTTTTGTAACACATTTAGAAGGTGAATAAATTAAATAAACAGATTAGTGTTGTCCCTTATTTATATTTCATTAACCTTCTTTTAGCATTAAAAACTTAAATAGAACGCGTCTTTGAAGTAGCTTTAATAAACAATTAAAAATAGAGCAAATATAAACTAGAAAAAAAATAACTTTTCTTGTCATGCAAGTGATAATTAGTCAGGTGAGAAAGTTTAGTTACTTTAACTTTAATATTTTTAGAGCTATTGAACATTTTTAACCAAATGTGATTCTTGTCCTCATTTAAAATTCTTAAAAAATAATGATGACTTTGTTTTAGCATAAAATTTGATGAGTGTTAATGTCTAGCTGATATCATTAAAACTATTTATTATTTTTTTTGTTTGTTCGTTCATAAACTTGGTGCTCCAAATAGGTGTGGGAGGAGTTTGTACCAATTTTTTTTTGCGTCATTATTACATAAAAGCATGCATGTATACGTATCACCTTGAAAATGCATGGAGGACACATGATCTACTACAGGCGTCTACTTGATGGCTGCTTTCAGCGGTACTTCCATCTCTTTGTGACCCAGTTTGATGACTAAAATTAGTGGATTTCGCAATTTTTGTCTCCATATAAGGAATAAAAATTCATCCATGAATGTTTTAAAATCTAGAATACAAGCACTTAGGATTGGTTATACGTTTTAACTAATTTATATGAAATTTTAATGAACATTGTAACTCTGTTTACCACCTGTTGTAATCTATTGTTGTATTGATTCTTGCCCTTGAAAAAGAGGTTTTAAATCTCAATGGGACCCAGCCTGGTTAAATAAAGATTAAGAAGAAGAAGAAAAATATCATAAAGTTCTGGAGGAAATAGATAAGATTATCACAGATCAGATTAACAGGCCAAAGCTGAGTCACTGACTGGTTGACACAACGCATCTTCTTCGCCAAAGTTCAGATTTTTTAACTCTTGATGGCCTTCAACGCGAAGCCTAAAGCATGCATTTGCCAAACCAAATTTGAGCCCAAAGCTCAAATTGCTCCTCATAGCCACTAAATGAATCTGTACATTGACGCCTCTGACCCCTGAATTGTGTTCAGTCAAAAAATGACAAGCAAATTATTTCTGCTTAGAAGATTGAGGTCTTTTGGAGAGCATTGACTCTTTCTAAAGACCTTCCGTGACTCTGTGGTGATCTAAACCATTTTTACAGAGTCGGCTGCTGGTCCTACTTTTCCTCATCGGAAGAGCAGACGAGGAGACTGGAGAAGCTGGTCAGGAAGTGTTCATGACTCATAATTAAAGTCAATACTGTACATGTTCTTTCATTTTCAAAATATACCTGCATTACTTGTCTCTTAAATGAAATAACGAGATTCCCCAAACGGCTTTTTTTATTTATTGTTCAACACCGCTCATTCAGTAACTTAATCAAAATGATAAAGAAAATGGTAGTTAACATTTTATTTTCAAAAAGTTATTCAGGAAATTTGTACCAAATTCAATTAGAAATATCAAATGCAAAAATTAAAATGCAGAAACGGAAATGCTTTTTCATTTTCACAATGTAACAGCATTTATCTCTTAAATAAAATGAAAAAGCCATTCTCCGAACGGCTTTTTCATTTTCTTTTTCAACACTGTTTATTCTGTGACATACTTACTTCTGTCTGTTACATCCTGAGTGTCTGGAGGAACAACATTGTAGGTCACTTCCTTCTGCATAACATGAGCTGTTCTCAGTGAATGTGTTCATAGATGTTCTTAATGTTACCACAATTCAACCAAAACTGTCTCCAACTCATCAATATTTCCACTAATCTTTTAACCATCTTTCTGTATGATTCAGTTAATATGTGGTGGATTATATTTTCTTGAATACCATGGTTCTGGTGAATATTCGATTCCGATTGGCTGCTGGATGTGAATCAAAAAGTGATATACCACAGTGACACAGTGACACCTACAAAAAAAGTTCTGGTCACTTATCGCAAATGCTTTATATCACTGCGCTGGCCTAAAGTCAGTTAGTATTCCAATTTTTACCATGATATAGATAAACAAAGGTTGTCATTCAATTCATCACAAAAATAAGTGTCATGATCCAGTGCTTCAGTTTTGTCATGTTCTAGTTTCCCCGTCAGTCTCACCATGTTCAGGTTAATCGTCTACAGCTGTCTTCATTTAGTTAATTAACTTCAGTGTATTTAAGTGTCTGGTTTGTCAGTTCATTTACTCTGCTCTGTCACTTGTTTGGTTTCTCCTGGTTTTGTCATGTTTGTGTTTCTGCCACCATATCCTGTCTCCTGCATTTGGGTCCTTCACCACCATCCCTGACAGAATGACCTGGCCACCTTGGATCCAGCAGGAGAACCTTTGCTGAGAACCCATGCCATCCCACGCCAGATGGGACTGCCTGCAGCCACAAACGAGTCACGTCGTACCATGCCCACCACATCTGTTCCTGAGGGGGATTGTCGGGGCCATCCTTCCTGCTCCTGTGGAGAGTCGCTCTTCTTCATGTGTCTGCTCCTGAAGACTGTCGCTGGGGCCGCTCCTTGTCCCTGAGGATGGTCGCTGCTCATCCCCCTTGGTGGTTTCCTGTTCTGGAGCAGGGTTGCTGGAGCTGCTCCCCTTCATGTTACCTGTCCCTGCGGAGAGTTGCCAGGACCGCTCCTCTTCACGCCCGTTCCTGAGGTGGGGTTCCAAAACCCCTTCCATCCGTCTGGCAGCAGCAATCCTTTTTAGTGGACTTGTGTTTTTTGTTCCCTTCAGGACCCCTCCTTTCAGGTGTCTGGGCATCTGGGATCTGCCCTTTTGGGGAGGGGTACTGTCATGAGTGTTTGATCTGGTTTTGTCATGTTCCGTTTTCCCTGTCAGTCTCACCATTTTCAAGTTAATCATCCAAAACTGTTTTCATTTAGTTAATCAGCTTCGGTGTATTTAAGCGTCTGGTCTTCAGTTTCTCAGTGTCAGGTCATCTGCTCTGGTTTTTCTGTCACTGGTTTTGTCAGGTTTGAGTATGCTTAGTAAATTTTTGTGTCTGCCACCAAATCTGATCTCCTGCATTTGGGTCCTACACCACCATCCCTGACAATAAGACAATAGAAAAGATTTCATAGTTTCTTTAAACCTGTTTAGACTTTGTTTCTTTGGAACAAATGTTTGCTTCATCTGGACAAAAACAAGTGGTAAGAGGGGAACGTTTTCTCTGAACTGATGTGTGTGTGTTTTTTTTTTTTTTTTTTTTTTTTCTCTCAATATTTAACTTATTGTGATAGAAATTAGATCTCTTTCCTTTGCCGCAGTTGGTAGTGCGAACTTTATAGTTGGTACCATGACAACACATTGAACCACGGACCAAACAGTCTTAAACCTAAAAAGTAACAAGAATAAAATACTAAATTCTTTGAATATATTTCTTTCATAAGTGACCATATATATAACACCCTTTGAAGTGTGCATTGTCGGAAATGAACAGACTTCACAGAAGCAAACTCAGGCTTCCATGTCTGATAATGCACACCTCAATCGTGCATTATCCCTTATTTAAATTGTACATAATGTGTTTATTTGCATATCTGTAAACTGCAGTGCTACAACATGGAAATTTCCCCACTGAAGGAAAAATTAACAAATGGAGACTATAGGGACTAAAGATGGAAATTAGCCTTCTTTTCCTTTTGGCTTTTCCCTTCAGGGGTTGCCACAGTGAATCAGTTTCCTCCATCTAAGCTTGTCTTCAGCATCCTCCACTCTAACACCAGCCACCTTCATTCCATCCATAAACTTCTTTGGTCTTTCTCTATATCTTTTGCCTCGTAGCTCTAGACTCAGCATCCTTCTACCAATATATTCACTGTCTCTCTTCTGAACATGTCCAAACCATCTCAGTCTGGCCTCTCTAACTTTATCTCCAAAACCTCTAACATGTGCTGTTCTCTGATGTATTCATTCCTGATCCTATCCATCCTGGTCACTCCCAAAGAGAACCTAAGCATCTTCATCTCTGCTACCTCCAGCTCTGCCTTCCTGTCTTTTCTTCAGTCCCACTGTTTCTAGTCCAAACAACATGGCTGGTCTCACCACAGTCTTGTACACCTTTCCTTTCATTTGTGCTGAAACTCTTCTGTCACACATCACACCTGACACTTTTCTCCACCCATTCCAACCTGCTTGCACTCTCCTCTTCACTTCTTTTCCACACTCTCCATTACTCTGTACTGTTGACCCTAAATACTTAAACTCCTCCACCTTCTTTATCTCTTCTCCCTGTAACCTCACTCTTCCACTCTGGTTCCTCTCATTCACACACATGTACTCTGTCTTACTGCGGCTAACCTTCATTCCTCTCCTTTCCAGGGCAAACCTCCACCTCTCTAACTCCACCTCCACCTGTTCCCTGCTCTCACTACAAATCACAATATCATCTGCAAACATCATAGTCCATGGTGATTCCTGTCTAACCTCATCCGTCAGTCTGTCCATCACCATTGCAAACAGGAAGGGGCTCAGAGCTGATCCCTGATGTAATCCCACCTCCACCTTGAACTCCTCTGTCACCCCTACAGCACACCTCACCACTGTCTTACAGCCCTCATACATGTCCTGCACTGCTCGGACATACTTCTCTGTCACTCCAGACTTCCTCATACAATACCATAGTTCCTCTCTGGGCACTCTGTCATAAGCTTTCTCCAGATCTACAAAGACACAGTGGAGCTCTCTCTGACCTTCTCTGTACTTCTCTATCAACATCCTCAAAGCAAATGTTGCATCTGTAGTGCTCTTTCTTGGCATGAAACCATACTGCTGCTCACAAATGTTCACTTCTGCTCTTAGTCTGGCTTCCACTACTCTTTCCCACACCTTCATTGTATGGCTCATCAGCTTTATTCCTCTGTAGTTACCACAACTCTGCACATCTCCCTTATTCTTAAAAATGGGCACCATCACACTTCTCCTCCATTCCTCAGGCATCTTCTCACCACCTAAGATCCTGTTGAACAACCCGGTCAGAAACTCCACTGCCATCTCTCCTAGACACTTCCATACCTCCACAGGTATATCATCAGGACCAAGAGCCTTTCCATTAGCCTAAAAAGCTATAATCTTATACATTTGCATTATTAAATGTTTTGTTAATATATGCTGTCCCTGTCTAAAATAATCAGGGCATTCTATCTTGTGTGCTTTTCATATCTTTTTATAGTTGCTTTTCTTTTTTTATGTTTAGGTCTGAAAGATGTTGGGTAACTTGTTGTACTGTAAATGTGTTATAGAAATACTTTTAATATAGTCTTGATTTTTAGATTCATTTTTAAAAACCTAGAGTTTACTTAATAAACTTTCTGTTATAACTAACAGATTTGAATATCGATTCAGAAGAGGCAGGAGCAAACATCTGCTTTTCCCAAAATTTTAAATTTGTCTTTTATCATTTATTTGGCAAATAAGATTATTTATAAGATACCTTATTTTGTGACAGCCAGACTGACAATCTTTAGTGCCACTTGAATGTATGCAAAAAGTATTTTCAGGAAACTAAAAATAAAATAAAATTGATAAGCAGAAAATAATATAAAAAATATTGTGTTTTTTTTTTTTTTTCTGGATACCTTTTGGAAACGTTTCCTTATTCAGTCAAAAGTTTGGATTCATGTTCACTTAGAATTTACGAACTCACCCAAACTGTTAACTTATTATTCTATGAGTCTTACGCAAATGTCTTCACTTTTTCTTGCTTCCTTTAGAAACTGATTTATTTCCACTTTTAAGTGTGTCCTGACTATTCGTTTTTATTGTTATTTTAGGATTCAACACATAAGCCACCCTTTTATTCTTCTAATCTAGTGAAAGGACAACCATATATGTTATAGAGGTGTCTTCTTTCTTCAAGGTCCACCCCATAAAAGACCAAAAATAGCTGAGGTTTTACGGGCAAAACCTTACAGCTCCCTATATTTCTTGTAAAAGGAAACATGGGTCAATAAACTACAAATCCACTGTTACTAGAATTCCTTATCTCAATACTTTACAGTATCTTATGGTGCATAAAGCGGCTGTTCTATTGTGCGACAGGTTGCTGCTGCCCCACTTCTACTGCTTATCTGCTTTACGCTTTCTGCCAAGTCACACTGTACATTTACAGAACCTACCGGTCATTTCAACTTCCTCGGCTAACAGCCTAGCTGCAAGGAATTTACTGTACTGTGACGTCACAAAGACACACATGCAATGGAGAGGGTGTATATATGTCAAGCATCTGCTGGGGAGTGAGGAGGTTTGTCAGCACATTCTTTCTGCAACTGGAAGGACCTGAGGTAACCTGTGAGGCTGCGGTAAGTTTGACTGAATGTTTAAAGCTTCTCATTTGTCTTTTTAAGGCTGAATTTAAGTTAAATAAAATCAAGAGATTTATATAATCATTTAAAAAGCATCTAGATGAGAGACAAGGACTCAATCAATTTAATGATTATTTTAAATGGTCATAAAAAGCTTTTAATTATTTTAAATATTCATAAAAAGTTTTGATAAAAATATTTTTTGCCAAAAAACACACAATTGATATACACTGAAAAAAGTGATTCATTGGATTAACTGATAAAAGTTCTGTAATTTGTTATATTTAAAAGTATTAGTTTTAATCAAATTAAAAATGCAATTTAATTAAAAAAGCTAATATTTTAAATTTAACAAATTACAGATTTTTTTGTCAATTAATTCCAAAGTTTCACTTTTTACAGTGTATTTTATCATTAAATTTTGTTTTTTGCATGTAGGTTTACTAAGATATCATAAATAAACATTAATCAGGCTCTGTTTTCTATGAAAAGAAAGAGTATGTTTTTTTTTTTTTTTATTTAAACCAATTTTCCGAAAGAGCTAAAAATTATAACCCTTTCTCTGGAATTTTCTACTTGTCCATAACTTTATTGTGAAATGCTGACAGAACCCTGCAGCGTCTGAGCTTAAAGCTTCGATTAGGACTTTAAACTTAGAACAAACTTTGTTTTTTTTTTTGCTCTTTTTTTTGTTTCTTCTTTTTAGTTGAGGAGATTAACATTAAAATATTTTATTTGTTGTAACCTCTCACATCTGCACTATGTAATGTTTTTTTAAAAAGTGACTAAAGGATTTCTGATGGGTTTAAAAAATTCTAAAAGCATTAAATTAATGAATTTGAAAATAAAACCTTAAAAAGTCTTGAATTTTGATTGCTGAGCTTTAAAACCTGCTTGAAATCTCTGTTTTTAACATATCATTTCAATTTCTTTAACTTTTTGACCACGATTATTTTGACTAAATGATGTAAATAAACATCTGTTTTGCACCAATACACTGAATGCCCACCGCCAGTTTAAAAATATAAAAAAAAAGAAGAGCTCTAAAGCATCCGACCACAATCAAAAAAATAAAAGGCTGCAGCTTTGATCATAAAATGTGAATAAATTAATAAAATAAGAAATAGCTAGCCTTAAAAAGTTATTTAAAAAAAATAAAATGTACCCTTTAACACCGTAGCCCCAGTGTTTATGTTCTTTGATTTACTGTCATCTTTCAATTGTTAACACAATCAACGTCATTGATCGCTTTTCTCATTCACGTTGATCGTATTAACAATTGAAAAGTTACAGTATGTTAAAGATTTTGTTTTATTGTCACTGGTGTTAAAGGGTTAACTTTGAAGAAAGTTGCAGGAATCCTGTTCCAAGTCCGATTACCAATCTCTAGTAATCAAGTGTCTGTTAGATAATGTCTTTTCTTAAAGAGCCATTCTAATCATCTTTTGATCTGTTCTTTAAATGTTCTCAGTGTTCTTTTAATTAAGACAATTTTTCTTGGACATGGTTTCTGCAGACTCATAGTAGTTCATTAGAAAGTTGCTTGGGCGGGACTATTGGTGTGGCGCCATCCCTCCCCCTCTTCCCATTGCCCATAACTGAGAGCTTTCTGGTTAAAGGCTCACCTGCTGGCTTACTCAACATAAATAGTGCTTGTGGCTTGTCCAGCGTACTTTTTATGTCACAAATATGTTCTTTTTCAAACTTTATTTTTTTGTCTGCTCCTGATTCATAACAATGTGAGTAAAAAAATACTCAGAAATGCAATTTTAAGCTTAATTACCTTAATATATGCCCCCTATCATGAGAAAAATGCCACAAGAAGATGTTATAAACACCAAAAACATAATATTCATTGTCACGGGAGTGTCTCTTTAAGTATTTTCAAATACCACCATCATACTCTTTGGATTTATTGCTAACTAACTGTTGCTTTCTCTGACAGATCACGGAGAACAACAACATCAAACAATGGAGGATCAATCTGCCAATAATTCAACTAATCAGGGTTTTGTCCTTTGGGACTACGTTGTTTTCGCAGCCATGCTGCTGATTTCTATGGCTATAGGACTTTTCCAGGCCCTGAAAAATAAATCTGTAGATGCCAGCGCCAGGGATTTCTTCACCGGAGGTCGAAGCATGCCGGCTCTGCCTGTCGGACTGTCGCTTTGTGCCAGCTTCATGTCAGCGGTCCAGGTTCTGGGCGTTCCGTCTGAAGGTTTTCGCTACGGTTCAAAATTCCTCTACATGTGCCTGGGACAAACCATCAACTCCCTGCTGACGGCGTACCTGTTCATGCCGGTCTTCTTTCGCCTGGGCATCACCAGCACTAATCAGGTCACAATGAGCGGATTAGTTTACTACGTTAAGAAGATTGAGTATAGGTTAAGAAAAACCTGAAAATGTGTTTTTCTGTCTGGCATTGTAAATAATAATCTTAGATTGTGTGAGCTAACACTGTAGATTATTCGCATTTACTGTACAAATGGGATTATTTTTGGGCCCAATTTGCTTTCATTTGCTTCATTAGATCTAACTGCTGAGTTTATTACTTTAAAACCAAAACAAAGTCTTTAAAATGTTTGTGATGTCACATAAAAGTTTAGCTGCGTATCACCGAATATCTAAAATACTTAAATAATGGTCAACATTTAGAATCCATGCTGTCTGCTGAGTTACAAAAAACATAAAAACTAGTCGACATAAAGAGCTAAAATAAAGATTATTGAGAATGTGAAATGTTTATGCTCATCTATAGAGCTAAAGGGGGGAAAGCTGAAAAAAAAAACTGCAGGAGTGGCAAATATCTCATAATTAATTATTTTTGAAAGCTAAAAATCAGTTAATTTAACAAACTAAAAGAGATAAAAATAAAATCTCTCTATTCACAAATGCTAACATTAGTTTTACAAATTTAAAAAAAGAACAAATGGACTGAAAATTTAACATAAATCCTAAATGGTAAATACATTTAACAGGCCATTTCTTCAATTATGTCAAACCATTGTGACATCAATTTACATTGTAAAAATTGGGTCAATCAACAAAAATTCTGTAGTTTGTTGGATTTTTAAAAATATTAATTTAATCAAATTACATTTTTTAGTTGAGTAAACCATCAACCCAAAATTTTAATTTGATGAAAACTAAAAAAATTCAGTTTTCAGTCATGTAAAATGTTGAATTTGACTTCCCTAGTTCATTTTTTGGAATATGGAGTCTTGAAAGAGCCAAAATGAAAGAAACATATACACCATTAAATAAATAACTAAATGTGCCATTAATTATTTAAAAGTGGCAATAAATAAATAAATGTTGAAATCAATAAATAAATAAATGTGGCATTAAAATATTAAAATAGAACATTTAAATGTGACATATTTATTTCATTTTTGCTATTTCCAGGCTCCATATAGGAAAAGTTCAAATTAACTAAATAAAAGTGAAGAATCCAAATATATTAAACATGAATGTTGAATCACATGACAGACATAGTTTGTCACTAATGCACTTATTTTTAAAATTTACACTACCATTTAAAAGTTAAAGGTCACCCAAACAATTTTGTTTTTTGTTAAAAGTCACACTTTTATAGAAAATATAGTCACTGACAAGGTTAGAAATAATATTTATTTGAAACTATATTTTTTTTCTCCATTAGGAACAGTTCCGGTATTGCAGAACTTTGACACTCTGTTAGTTTGTTGAGGTAATCTGGAGAAAATGTAACCCCACTTGTTCTAGAAGCCCCTCCCACAAATTGGATTGGCTGGATGAGTGCTTCTATCATACCATACAGTAAATCTGCTCCCACAACTTTAGAATTATCATTTTTTTAAATCAAATATCATGATTAGTTTAAAGTTATCTTCATTGAAAAAAAAGTTGATTTTCTATCAAAAATAGTACAATTTCTAAGTGGTATTACAAATATCTTTTAACCTATCGCACAAAAACATGACTTTTTCGGTTAATTAAAAAAATCCACCTGTGGGTCATAAAACAAGGCATGTAGAAGAAGTGAAGAGAGATGAGAGATTTGTGCACAGAAAGTCTATGATGTTATGACACCAGCCGTCTGCTTGTCACAGTACCTGGAGATGAGATTTGGCAGAGCGATGCAGCTGCTGGGAAGTTTCCAGTTTCTCGTAGCAACGGTGAGGCTGGCATTTTGTTTTTCCTTTCAGAGCCAAAGATTAAAGTCTGATGGTTTTACTGGAGATTTTGGAGCAAAGAGATCCTTTTCTATTTTCTGGTTTTGTTTTGTTTCTCTGTTTCTGGACATGATTTTGTTTGTGCTTGAATTTTCTCAGCTGCTTTACACTGGGATTGTCATCTATGCACCTGCCTTGATCTTGAACCAAGGTAAGAAACTAGAAACTTTCAGAAAGATTTGTAAAATATGAAAATTGATTGGTCATACTTAGTTTCCATATTTAAAATTATTTTATTTTAATTTAATTTAATTTAATTTAATTTAATTTAATTTAATTTTATTTTATTTTATTTTATTTTATTTTATTTTATTTTATTTTATTTTATTTTATTTTATTTTATTTTATTTTATTTTATTTTATTTTATTTTATTTTATTTTTATTTTATGTTATTTTATTTTTATATTTTATTTTATTTTTTATTTTTATTTTTATTTTATTTTATTTTATGATATTTTATTTTTAATTTTTAAATTTTATTTTATTTTATTTTTATATTTTATTTTATTTTTATATTTTATTATATTTTATTTTTTTATTTTATTTTTATTTTATTTTATTCATTAAATAATTTTGCAACTCATCCGTGTATTAGATGCTGTCTTTGGTCTGTCTTTTGTGTAAACTGAGCTGTTGGTAAATCATTTCAACAAAAAAAATTATGTAAACAGCTAAATTAAAATTAAGGAAAATAGGAATTACTAAAAACCAACTTTATAAATCTTTTTTTTTTTATTTTTACTGTCATTTGTTGTTTTCTTATAGTACATCATGTTGGAAACTTCTTCTAATTTCTATTGCCTGGAAAAGCGTTTTCAACCATTTTTGAGCAAAGGTTCACGTTTTCCTTGACAAAAACTCCAAGGTACACCATAGCAACAAAAAAAAATGTGAAAAAAGAGAAACTGTGAAGTCTGTATTAACGATGTTCCATTCCCTCCAGGATCTCACATGTTTTTTTTTTTTTTTTTTTGATAACACCTATGGAACAAAAATCAGAAAATTATTTCTTTTCCTAAAAGTAGCAATAATTCAATCATCATTTTCAGCTAAAGGATGTAAGAATAATAACAGACTATTCCTCCACATCACATGTGCTATACAAATGTCGAAAAAGATGGCTTAAATTGCAAAAAAATGGTTGCCATAAATGTTTATGAAATAAAATAAATGTTTATTTAAATAAAAGTGATTTAGTGAAATAGAAATTATTGCTAAATGTATCGCCCAATGAAATATCGAGATATTTCGCCGTATTTATTTACTAGGTTGAAAAACACTGGTCTGGAAGTTGATGTTTGATACTTAAAATGTTGTCATCAGAAGTTTTAAAAAGTGAAACTCCTCCTACAGGTCACACTATTCACCTCTTTATGCATCAGATCTTGAAGAGAATAAAAGTTGTTTTTGAAATGTGTTGTTGAGCCCAAGAAAAGCTCATTAACAGAAGTGCTTACCGTGAAAGTACAGTCCGTGAGTTTTGGGCTAAACCCTTGTTCAGTTTTTAATTGAAATGATTAGCACTTCACTCTGAACTCTTTCTTTTGCAGCCACGGGGCTCAACATGTGGGTGTCTCTGTTTTCCACTGGTATAATCTGCACGGTGTACACCACTTTGGTAAGAACTTTGAAAAGGTCATGAAGACGGCTCCATCTATTTGACAGATTAGTAAAAAAAATTTAAATTGCCCTAAAAGTAGGCAGACATTTTCCATTAAACTCTTATTTATGTTTTTTTTTTTATGAACAAAGTAGGAAAAAGTTTTTTAGAATTTGTTTATAAAACACAGAAAAAGAAATACATGTGCGAGCACATACATTTTTACTGTTTTCATATTTTGTAACAAAAAGGAATTTAAAAATCTTTAGATCTAGTAAATCTGTCATAATCTCACAAGCCTACAAGTAAAAAGGGAATTAATATAATTTATTTTTTTAATATGCAGATGCTAATTTACTCTTGTCTTGTTATTTACCCTCATAAAATTTACTAATTCATCTATTGTTGTTGTTTTACCTTAAATAGATAAAGGAAATGTTAAAGATTCACCCAACAAAAATCCCTTTTCTGTGTTTTATTGTAAAGTTTCTTTCATATTTAAAGAAGAAATAAATAAGAGTGGGAGAATAACCCCCAGAGATGGAACATCTTGTTTTCAAGTGGGTCCTCCATTCAAGAATAATCACAAATGACAGAAAAGGAACCAAATAAAATAGTACAAACAGAGATTAAATACACAAAACACATAGAAGCTCTCAATATCCATCTCTATTTAAAATGACATTTTTGAACTGAAAAAACACAATTGATGAATGCTAAAGTAGACAAAAGGCAATTGACGAAATATTCTGAATTTAAAAACATAGCAAGTGTGTTTGACATGAATTAAAATAACTTTTTTAACACTGAGATAAAGGAAGGATTTCTTTGTATAAAGTGAAATATTGCAAACATTTCTGACTTCTTTTCTCTACGTTCCTGTGAAGGGTGGCATGAGGGCTGTGATCTGGACCGACGTCTTCCAAGTCATGGTGATGCTGTTGGGTTTTGTGACCATTTACATTCGTGGCACAATTCTGGTTGGTGGACCTGCGCAAGTTCTGGAGATTGCCAATAATGGATCACGGATAAATTTTGATGAGTAAATACTTTTTTTTTTTACATTCATTTTAAGGTGTTGTCACTGCAACTTCCAGACATTTTAATAATTAGTTTTTTTTATACATTTGTGCTTTAAATTAATCATAGAGCCAAAATTCTGCTGTTTCTGATGATTTTGCACTAACATTAGTTGTTGTTCTTTACCAGTTTCGATGTTGACCCCCGAAAGCGCTACACCTTCTGGAGTCTCACTGTTGGCGGTGCGATGGTTTGGTTGTCCATGTACGGCGTCAACCAAGCTCAAGTCCAGCGGTACATCTCCTGCCGAACGGAACGGGACGCCCAACTGTGAGTGTACTTGTTCTGGTCCAAAGCAGCAAAAAGTACCCATATATCTGGGAAATATGGGCAAAAAATAAAATCTTTTACTTTCTTTTACAAAAATAGAAAGAACTGAATATATTTAACAAAAACTGAATAATTTTAATGTTTTTTTGTAAATTTAATGCAATAAAATGCTTCATTAGCAAAAAACTAAGTGCTAACAGGGATGATTAGTTTGTGTCTCTAACCTCAAATGAGCAACATCCCACAGAAGTTTTAGAATTATTATGGGATGGCCACAGGACCTCTGACTTGGTGGCCATTTTGTAGAAAATTGTTTTTACACAATATAGGAACAAAAATATTTTGTTTGAGTGTCCTCATAAAATTTTGCATACAAGCAACCGGTTGAAGTCTACAACCAGTCAAAGTTCCAGTGAACCTGGGGAAGAGGCCGCCATCTTGAATTTTAACAAAATGATTGCTTAGCCTACCTATTAAGTTAAACTCCTCCCAGGGATTTTGATTTATCTTCTCCTAACTCCTGAAGCATCATTGGGAACCTACTTGGGAAAAAATGTTAGACTTCTAAGCAGAGGATTTTTTATGGTTTAATATGTTTGACGTTCTCCTGTTGTTGCTTACACATTTTTTTCCCGAAGTATTGTGAAAACTTAATCCATAAAATCGGCTGCTCAAATAGAGCAAAACTATATGATACATGACAGTAATTTGTTAGAAAGGTGGGCACGGTTAGAAAAAAAGCCTCTGTTGTTAAGGAAATTGAAAAACATACTTTTTCCTATTCTTCTAAAAATTACATAGACCTGTTAGTTTTCACCAGGTAACCAAAAAATAAAATGGTTGCTATGGAGCTAAAACCAACAAGGCCGCCATTTTGAAATAATTGCTTTTTGTTTTTTGTTTTTTTATGGATTAGTAATACCATTTAGAGATTTCCTTTCAGAGATTAACTGTCAATGTCTAGTCAGTGAGGTGATCACTTACAACGCCATGAGCGGCTTTAATTTTTAATTAAATCCCCAACATGTGAATACTTTTTTATTCTGCTGCAGTTGGATAGATTTTGTAAGGTTCTATGTAACCTCAACGTTTAAAAACAAAAGATACTTGAGGATGTTTGGTCCAAAGCTGGCCCTGCAAGTTTTCCACAATGGAAAAAGAAAAAAAATGACAAAAACTAAAAGACTGGCTCCTGCTGTTCTGAGGTCAGACCAAACTCACAGTCACACCTGCTGGATGGAGACGTTCTGTTCCACATGAACTCTGCTCACGTTGTGCCACTTCCTTTTAAGCATTGTGAGAAATGTGTGACTCGAATCCCCTTAAACTATGTTTTTTTTTTCAGTTTACAGCGATCCTGCCTCCCTTTACTGGCTTAAAATTATGTAGTCGTTTCTGTACCTTTTATCTTTACTGTGGTTTAATTTTTAATTTTCTGAATTTTGTTTTATTTTTGGCTGTGTTGAGGTACTTCCATCCATTTATATTCTCAACCCACTGATTCCCTTGGCGGGGTGCACCCTGGACAGGTTGCCAGTCCACAAAATCACTCATATGCATCTAGAGGCGTGGTAGAAATCATCCATCAACCTATGAAACATGTTTTTGGACTCTGGGAGGAGGCCGGAGAAAACTCACACATGCCCGGAGAGAACGTGCAAACTCCAAACAGAAGGGGTCCCAGTCGGAATTTGCATCAGGGCCTTCACTACACCTCTGTGAAGCCTTTACTGAGGTGCTTTGAAGGAAGAGTTCCCCAAACTTCTGCAAACTGTGTTATTTAGCTTATTGGCACAAACAAGTTCTTTACTCTGCTTTTACACTGTAAAAAATATAGTCAATTTTTACGGTCACCGTAAAAAAACTTTAAACAAAGGTACAATAAACAACTGTTGCTTTTTATTTACAGTTCTTTTTTGGGTAATATTTCTTATTTTTACCGTAAATAGCAATTAATTTATTGTAAATACAGTGTAACACTGTAAAAAAATGTTTTTTTTTTATTGTTCTTTGTTTCAAACACAAAATGAAAGTAAACAATAAGAATTTAAAAATAAAATATAAGTATTTTGAAAAGTACAAAAATACAAAATAAACATTAGAATTCAAAAATACAATTATAAGAATTAAAAAAAGACAAAAAATACAAATATACAAGTAAAGCAAATAATGTGCTTGAAAAGGAGTGGGTAGAAGAAAATTCTTGTGTGGTTCCACCCCTTTCTACAATATTTTTGTTAGCAAATTAGCAAATTTGTTTTTATTAGCATATCAATTTTTACAATAGAAAATGAGCAGATCGGATTGCCAAAATTTTATAGTAAAATATACAGTGTTACTTTTTTTTTATCATATTACAGTTACAATAATTGCTATATCCTATAGTTTTGTTGAAATTTGTATCATAATTTCAATGCCAGTCTACAAAGCTAACAAAGATGTACATATATTTTTAACGATAAAAAACTAGCAGCTGAGATTCCCAGGGTTTTACCGTAGTAACTGTAAAAAAAATCCCTATAATCTTACAGAAGTTTACTGGTTGCTGACTCTCTAGTAAAATTCTGCTTTTTTTTTTTTTTTTTTTTTTACAGCAGTCATTACAATTGTTAACTGTCATAATTTTCCTGTATTTTTTCCTGTAAAAATGTCTAAACTCTAAAACAGTCTAGCTTTTTTTCTCTTGTTTATGTGACTTATTTTGCGCAACTTCCTCTCAATCATCACTTAGCAAACCTAAGATTAACAATCTGCCAAAAATATGTTATAATTAATAACATTTCTCTCTACAGAAAGAATGTAAAGCATTGAAAAGTTCAGTCAGCCTTCTGGATCTGTCAACAAATCTGATTCTGCAGCGACGTGTGCTTTCCCTTGCAGGGCTCTGTTTGTGAACCAGGTTGGTCTGTGCTTCATCGTGAGCAGCGCGGCGACCTGCGGCATCGTCATGTTCGCTTACTATTACAACTGTGACCCGCTGAAATCTGGGAAGATTTCAGCTCCTGATCTGGTAATCACACTTTTCTTTTGAATAAGAATAAAAAATGACGGCCACTCTTAACTCTGATGCTGCAGTTATTAATTAATATGCTGTTATGTATTGAAAATTGCCAAAATCACTTTTTTAAACTACTATATACTACTAGAAAATACTAGAAAAATTGCATCACCTTTGTAGTTTTTGCTCTTTTATTTTAAATACTATTTTATTAATATAAAGTTCTACATCATTTTTTTCTCTCTTTTGTCATCTAAAGTACATGCCATACTTCGTACTGGAGATCTTCAAAAACCTTCCAGGATTTCCAGGTCTTTTCCTTGCATGTGCATACAGTGGGACTCTGAGGTATGCCATTTTTTTTCTAAAGTTGTTGTCACTCCATATTCTCTGGGTACTTCAGTACTCTCTGGGGTGACAGAGTCTGCTTTCCCACAGCACGGCTTCCACCAGCATAAACGCCATGGCTGCGGTGACCATGGAGGACCTGCTGCAACCACATCTGCTTCAAACATCACAGACGAAGCTCGTTCTCATTTCCAGAGGACTGTGTAGGTTGATTCTCATTTAATGCTGAAGTTTCTTACCTAACTGTTTTTCTATAAAGACAATCTGGCCTCAAATTGAAATCCATTGTTGTTTGCAAATAGATGTCTAACTAAAAGGCTGTGTTGTGACTAAATGGTAATACTTGCTGAAAACCAAAATTAACTATAAAATCCAAAGATTCTTTCTATTTAAACATGATTAAGCCTAAATAATCCCACTGTGTTTGTCATTTTTTTTTCTAATGTCACTCGTGTGATTTCAATTATAAGGATAAATGGTTGTTTCTATTTTTCTCTCAGCGTTACTGTATGGAGCTGGCTGCATCACTGTGGCGTCTCTCTGCTCCTTCTTGGACTGGGGTGTTCTGCAGGTATGACCCACTGATGATGTCCCATGAAATTCTACCCATCCATCTTGTTTTCTAAACCCGCTCAATTCCTTTTGGGGTCGTAGGGTTGCTGGAGCCTATCCCAACCACTTCCAAACATGTAGTTGTTGTAGTTGTTGGATAGTTGTCTGATAAACAGATTATCAGAATTAAAAAAGAAAAAAAGCGTCATTTAAAATTATATATTTTCACTCGTTAAATTTTACCAGACAAACAAATAAAAATGTGTCCTACGCTAAAGTTAGAACAGTTAAAGTGAGAAATTTACCAATCTAAAAGAACAATTTTTCTTTCATGGTTTGATAATCAGTCAAACTGAGTATTTTTCTGTTTGCAAATATGACTGAATAGAACGTGGTTTATTTTCTGTCCTTCCAGGGCTCCTTTACTATCATGGGTGTGGTCAGTGGTCCACTCCTGGGTGTCTTCATCCTGGGAATGTTTGTCCCGGCTACTAACAGGCT
>NC_050515.1:9684158-9686517 GCF_002922805.2 Oryzias melastigma
TTTTTTTTTTTTTTTTGGTTCTTTTAATCATTAATTGTATTTTATTATTTATTTTAAGTTATGAAATATGTATGATTCTGATGTTCAATTTATTTTAAAAACATAACCCCTGGTGAACTTTTAGGGTTCAAAAATTACATTTAAATCAATCAAAATGGGATATTCAACAATTAAGTATTTTATTAGTTGTTATAATACCATTTTGAAGTTATAGTGTATTTTTTTTTTCATTTTAAGATTGGAATCATGAGGATAGTTTTATATCAAAAAACATTTTGTTTTCAGCCCCTTACCACCATACTTCCACCACTGTGTTTTACTAAAGAAGCAGTGAATTTACAATTAACGGGATTCTATCTTCCTTTTCCACATAAAAGCCGCTTCTATGCATCCAGACAGCTCAAATACAATCTCATTAATTTAACTTTATATGCAACTTATACAGATAACAGACAGCTTTTTTTGTTATGCAAAGAGCAGACCACAGCTACTCATATTTAGTCAGTGATTGCGACTGTATTGCTCTAGAGAAGGAGTGTAGGAAAAAAATTGATTCTGCGATATATCGCGATACTTCAGTGGGCGATTCTCGTATTGATTTAAAATGGCAATATTTAATTAATTAATTACTTCTAAGCATCCTTCATCGTCTTACTTTTGTTTTCCATCTTTTTTTATGCTGAAAAATATTTTAATGTGGAAATAAGACAATGTTGAATGTTCAGTTTAATATTTCTAAATTTACCGAAAGAAAAGCTGGGCCATAAATGTTCTTGAGTTAAAGTAACTTGTTTGTGAGAGTCCTTAATGTTGGGATAATTAGATAAAATGAATTTCACCATTTTATTACCATGAATTAATATTTAGGTAGAGTTTTTTACTATTTTTAAAATACTAACAAATTGTTCAGGTACAGTCTTCTAACGATACAAATCACATCATGAGCCGGGCATCGCGATACTTATCGTATCGCCAATACACACCCTTCTCTAAAGCATCTTAACAAATGTTGATGATTCCTGCAGGGGGCGTTCTCTGGGATCGCGGTGGGATTCTGCGTTTCATTGTGGCTGGCTGTGGGTTCAACTCTTCACCCCCCTACTGAGGAAATAATGGGCGTCCTTCCCAGCTTCTCTGGGAGCTGTGAGTCCAATAACAGCACCGTGAGCAGCATTTCCAACCAAGAACAGCTCTCCATCTCCACTGCACTTCATCCTAAAGACGAAGGGTCAGTGATGCCAGATCTCCAATAAAAGCAATTCCAAATCAAACCTGAGTCTACAATGAAAATTAAAAAGTGTATCTTGTTTTTTTTTATTTCACAAATTCAGGGGACTCCTGAACTTCTACTCGATATCTTACCTTTACTTTGGAGCCATGGCCACCAGTTCAGTTATAATTGCTGGGATAATAGTAAGCTATGCAACAGGTAAGGAAAAATAATCTTGATACTTCCTAAATTAAACTGTGAGAAATGTTTGCTTACTATAAAATCTGACTCAGACACTGAAACTACACATTCCAAGTAGAATCTGTTTTGTTGGCTTCAAATTTTTTGCCGGACACCACAGTTGAGCCTGGATCCCTTTTTGTGAAGTTGGAGCTATTAACGACCTAAACCAAAAACCAAAACCATCCAGTTCATTTTTCAAAATAAAATCTATTTTCCGCAGTTTTCATCGTGTTGTAAACATTACGTCATTGTGACAACCAATCTACTTGTTACGCAATAAGTGTAACACAAATATATGTAAATTTAAGTCTATGTAAGACACAATTATTAGTAAAAGTTCTGTGCTTACCCATGGGATAAAGACAAGTCACGCAGGAAAAGAAGTGCTGTGAATATCATTCAAAATCACGGTGGGATGAGTTTTTTTTTTACTAGTACTTCCGATATCATGTGTCAAAGTTAAGGCCCGGGTGCCGGATCCGGCCCTCAAGGTAATTATATCCGGCCCCCCAGATCATTTTATACTATTATTATTAATTATCTTGTAACATCACAATTTTGATGTATTTTATGGAGAGCAAAATATTGAAAGTTATTTAAGGTTTAGGTAGATTTATTCTGGAATAATATTCCTTTCTGGGGTTTTTTTATTCAGATTTATGTTTAAAAAAAGTTTTACAATTTTGTTTTGTTTATGTATTCAATAAATGTTAATCCTGTTCGGCCCGTGATCTACTGTGTGTTTAGGATTTTGGCAAAACAAACAGTTTAGCCCAAATTTTTACTCCTCTGTCCTATATAAACGACGGGTTTTCGTGTAAACTTATGTGAGTTTAGAGCAGGGGTCTCAAGCTCAAATCAGCCGGGGGCCGCTGGAGACAGAATCTAGGTGAGGCCGGGCCGCAT
>NC_050515.1:9686548-9695154 GCF_002922805.2 Oryzias melastigma
CGGGGTTACATTATTCTATAAACCAAAACAACTATTTCTGTGTTCACACAGGACCAACCAAGCGGAGTGCAATTAAAGAAGGTTTACTGTGGTGGGACCTGAACAAAAGCAAAGAAAAGATCCCATCTGAACGCAGGGTTAGTCCTTTATCAGTCTGTGATACACAAACAAAGAAACAAAATATTGTTACATTAGGAAATTTTTTTTATCTTAACACAGATCAATTTTGCTTTTTAACTTGTGTTTTAACTGTTTGGAATAATGTGGATTTCAAAAAGTGTTATACCCTCAAAGTCCAAAGGCATTAAATGTACATATGTGCTTTCTTTTCTTTTCTGAAAGACTGAAACAATGTCCAAAGCTTTCCCTTGCGTTCACCAAAGTGCATGCTGGGAAACAGAGCAGGCACCTTCCACTTTGAGAGACAATAAAAAGGTAAAGAAAAGCATTTTTTTATTATTTTATTATTTATTATTATTATGAAAGATTGATCATATTTTCAGAGATTGGATGCAAATAAATGTACGTGTTGGAGGAGTTTATACCAATATCAAAAGTATCTTCTTGCCCACAGAGTCACCGGGGGTCAGAGAAACTACAGGTGGTGCCTCTTATGAACCTACACAAAGAGAACGTCTTGTGAAGGAAAAAAGACAAAGCAAATGGTGGCTGGACTGCAGTGTGCCACAAACATAAACTGACATGTATTGATAAATTTGGCTCCTTTTTTTGCCTCGTGCTGCAGCTGAGCTTTTGTTTCAGTGGTTTCAGTTACCGCTTTTCTCACAGATGAAACTTTTAGATAAAAACTGAACTCCTCTGTAGCTTCCAATGCACTTTACAAATCCTTCTTACATCTGTAAGTGAACTGAAATGTATAAAAGTGTACATAGATTCCCTTGCTTTGTACCTCTCTTGGATAATGAAAAAGGTCATGCCCAAGGGGGTGTATGGATTTTTTTTTCTGTATCTCATACTTTTATGTTGAAAGTGAAGCAACTTTTTTTTTACAGCAGGAAATGTTGGGGAGCTGGAGGAAACCTATTTGTACAACCACAACAAGCAAGTTTAGACACGCAACGTGCAGAAGTCTTTGGTAATGGCTTAACGTGGGTCTATAACTTTCACTGCTTAAAGAGAAATTCTGGTCAATTTCTCAGTGAAAATTCAAAATAAGACACTAATTTGTATTTATATTAATGTTGCTATAATTAAAAATATATTGCTTTTTGGCATAAAAGAAATTATACTTTTTTTTAATATAACGTCACTTTTCTAAGTTTTAAGTTGTAACGTCAGCAGCAAACATTGCGGTGGATCTCATCCAGAAATTTGTAGATATAACTTGTCGACATATAACAAGTGATCCTTGCTGTAAAATCCACTTTGTAATCCGATTCGCCTTAAGTCTGGTTGTGCTTACACAATTGATTTTCTGCACAAGAATCTGTTGAAATGTTTTAGTTTGACTTGTGATACTTAAGTATCTCAATTGTTTGTGAACAAGTTAAAAAAGTTTTTTTTTTTTTCTTTATAGTTACTTTTTAAAATGAAAACTGCCTCCAGAGCCTCAGGTTGCAGAATTAACTGAATCTATACCCAGGAAGTCACTCAAAAATACAATTAAACATGTATTTTGAGAAGGAAAACCATTTTAACCTATCATTAGAAACCATAGACTCGCTAACTTTATTATTTTTATTTTACTTTAAGTGACTTTGGAGAACTTTTTTTTTTTTACAACTGTTAATGTTCGGTGATTGTATGGGGCCAACCTTTTGTAACAGTGATGAATAAATTATATTCCACAACAGATCTCTACGTTTTGTTTACCAATCAAAAATATGACAATAAACACAAATAAAACCATTTTTGTACCATAAATTGGTATCATTTTTAATGCTTTATTTTGAGTTTACAACCATTTCTTATATATATTTTGTGTGTGTTGTTTTCCTCATCCAAAAGGAAGTTTTTCATTTGTCCCACACTGACACCTGCTGGTAGAGCAGGAACTGCATCCAACATGGCCGCCGTTGAGTTGAATGACTGCAGAAGCCTTTCAGATCACACAAAGATCATTTATTGAATTTTCTGAGCTGGTCGCAGATTTTTTGACTAAACAAAAGTAAACTGAATCCTGTCAGAAACTCTTTCAAACTCCAAAACAGTGAGACAAGTTTGTCCTTCGGCTGCTTGTGCTTCCCGAACGGCTCGGCCACTTCCATCCATGTCGCTGCCCGCAGCTACTGTTCCTCGGCCCGACCCTTCACCACTCCTCCGCGGCCCTGTTTGAGTCCTCGTCGGCCACTGCGCAGTCCAGCCGCTGGACGCTGGGGAGCGCCAGATCCCTCTCGTTCAACTTTTCCAAAAACGAGGCGAGCAGCCGTTTGTTTAAGTGGTCCGTCAGCGTCCTTTCTTGCTCCAGCCGCTCCTTGGACGCGTCGGTCTCTGGCTCCGCTTCCTCCATCTCGGTGGCCGCGCTCGGCTCCAGAGCGGCCCGCTGGTGGTTCAAGGGCAGGCCGTTCGACTGTTCACCTTCCCCGGCTTGCTGCTCCGTCCAGCTCCCGGCGTCCGCCCCAGATTCGGTCTCCATCTGCGTAATTAAAGTGGTCTGTAGAGCAGCATTTTCCAGCTCTTTTAGGCGTTTGCTGTAGAGCCCGTGGGCGGAAGAGTCGTTATCGGCCGGGCTGTTGTCGTGTGGGGGCTCGCCAGTTTGCTCCATGATGCTCTGCGTCAGGAAATCAGCCCAGAAGACACGCGGCAACGTGGAAAAGGGAGAAGTGTCGCCCTCTTGTGGTCATCAACCATATCGCCTGCCTTTCGTTTTATGTACTGCAGATAAATGGAAATTATGTTTTTATCCAAAAATATGACTTTTATGAAACTAGAATTTTTTTCAAATTCCACATTTACAAATTTAAATAGTCCAATTTACAACATTCTTTAAATTTATTGCATCTGGAGTTTAAATCAGATTACAAAACAAAGTACATGTAAACTGTGAAGGCTACAGGAAACATTTAATCTTTTAATAAAACAGCTTTATTTAAAAATATAAACATATTTGAAAACATGTTTAAATGGAAGATGTTTTAGTTGAGCAATTTTAGAAGTTTACAATAAAACTACAAAATCTAAAACTGATTAACACAAATACGATTTCTAAAACTAGACTATCTTGGAACGGAAAAAATGATTGAATACTTAAAACCTGCAAAAGGGAAAATAACTGCAACAAAGAGAACAGCGATAAAATAAATTATTGCACTTTACAGAATATAGAATAATTAGCGATTCAACATAAAATTATGCTATAGTGGCATTATTTCTTCTTTCTTTCTTAATAATGATTATGTCGTTTTAAGCCAAAAGGAAAAAAAAAAAAAACTTTGTAGTTTTCTGGGATGTGCAGGTTGCACAGAAGATATTCTTTATCTATTGTCCTGAGTCCATTTCTTGATAAACTTTATTTTTATAATAAAAAAATATACACAAAAATTGGAAATTTGAAAGACTTTCTCATATTGGTTTTTCTTCCTAAATTGGATGAAAAGTTAAAATTAACCATCTAAAATTGTAAAAACATTGGAATTCTCTTTAGAGTAAGAGATTTACTTAATTATCCGTCCTTTGCATATATTATACTGTTCTCTTGCACTTCAGAATTTTAATTATTGCTCTGAAGTCTGTGGAAAAACATATTCTGCCCACAAAAAACTCTTGTTTCTATTGCAGAAAAAAGTACTCAGAAATATTTCTATAAAAAAATAAAAACAGAGCAACAGAGAACACACAAACAATCTATTTGCAGAATTACAATTACTAAATGTGAGGGTTTAATTGATTAAACAATATTACAGAGACGGAACAGAATAAGTAACTGGAGAATATCTTCTGTTTTGGAAAGTTAAACTCTCCCTCTCAAACTCATGTCACTTTGAAGGCATTGGTTAAAGAATTTTTTTGTGTGTTTGTTTATTGTCTTCTATCAATTTGGGAATAAAGTTTAATGAGCAGCTATTTTTGGAAATAATTATGCATTTTACAGTTTATTTTAGATCAAACTAAGAGAAATTTTTCATTTTTATTAGTCAAAATAATTCCCAACTTTAATTTGTGCAGAATACCCACAGACTGTATAATCATACTCTCATTTTCAGTCAATAATGTCCTCAACAGCGCTTAACGAGATTTTTGTCCCATTAGACTTTCCGTAGTCTAAATTTTGTTTCCTTAGAGACGGCCGTAGGTAGGCGTAACGAAACACTCAAATTGGGCATAGCGGTACGCGAAAACTCTGTTCATATTGATTTTATTGGAAAATTGAAAGGTACGTTTGCAGGTTAATAAACAAGTAGCCTCTGATTGTTGATGGTTAGCTTTTAGCTCGCGCTCACACTGCGGAATCACAGTTATGCTAGCGGTGCTAGCAAGATCGATGTTTGGTTTGCAAAGATGATTACATTCTAATCTAAACAAAAAACTCATTTTGACGCCACGTAAG
Source organism: Oryzias melastigma (assembly GCF_002922805.2). NCBI lineage: Eukaryota > Metazoa > Chordata > Actinopteri > Beloniformes > Adrianichthyidae > Oryzias > Oryzias melastigma. Next base: position 9,691,056 of record NC_050515.1, read on the forward strand.
ACCGTATTTTAATACTTTATCGACATTTCAATCAATTACATAATACTATGGTTGTGAAACTGTTATTGTTAATTGTTTTTAACGTTTGATTTTTAGGTACAAACTCAAAGGAGGATAGGAGCTTTTTTTAAATTAACACAAACATGTCCTTCAGAGACATAAGAAGTAAGTCTTCGAGTCTTCAAGCTCCAAAACTAACATTCAATATACGTGTGGTATAACTTTGAACTGTAACTAGAGTTGTTTTTTATTGTTTGACAGATTTTATAGAAACGATGACGGCTTTGGGATACCCCCGCCGGGTATCGATGGAGAACTTCCGGACCCCAAACTTTGCTCTGGTAGCTGAAATCCTGATCTGGCTGGTGAATAGGTATGACCTTTCAAAATGGATCAGATCCAGGCTAAAATACAGAGATAGTTCAAATGCTTAACCTACTTTTCAACCATCATGACATTTGGTTTTTGTTGTCTTGTTCTCTCATCAGATATGAACATCACAATGAAATCCCGTCAGACGTGGACACAGAGGCAGACAGGATATTCTTCATCAAAGCTGTAGCTCAGTTTATGGTAACACTGTTTCTCCCAGTCGAGACTAATATCTGGATTATCCGCTCTTTATGACTGCTGGAGGTTTTACCCATGGTCTCATTCTGTCGTAGGTTACGAAGGCTCATATCAAGCTGAACACCAAGCGTCTCTATCAGGCAGACGGCTACGCGGTGAAGGAAATGCTGAAGATCTCCTCAGTTCTGTACAGCGCTATGAAAACGAAGGAGATGGCCCTGGACGACAGAGGGGAGGAGGACAACAAGTTCAGATCGGACGCCGGCTCACGGGTAAACCAGTTTTTTAAGATTTGAATTGAGGGTGTCAAATTATCGAGATGAATTAATTACCTACATCTTATTATTATTTTGCTTTTTAGCGCGTTAATTTCTGTATTGGACAGTTGCTTCCTCCTTGAAGGCGTTCATGTCTGCTAATGCACACCTGGAAGAGCATTATCCCGATCACACCATAGTCATTTACCAATAAAATAAACACTAAATTTATTTTGAACTTTTGACCGTTTTTCACAAAAAGCGGACTATTTAAAACACTGGTGTGTCACGTTGTCATGGTAACAGCTTCAGTACACATCGACTGCGCTCTGCTGCTCTCGCTTTTTCCTCCCCGAGGATCCTCTCTAAAGAAAGTGATCGTCATGAGCAGTTAAAGTATCATTTCAGAGGGAATGTTCACCTCTCACTGACTGTTTTTATCCAGATGAAGAAGAAGCAAACGTTTGTTTTAAAGAAAAAAAGTCTAAATTCTTAAAATCCCCTGGTGTCACGTCTGTGTCTCATTTCCTTCTTCCTTCTTTTAATCTCTTCTGTTTCATCCCAGTCTTCAAAATGATCAAATTTATCGCAAAGGTTAAAAAAAACTATACAATCCCTCATGTCTTTTCTACTTTAGTAATAAACTGTGGAATAAAGTATCTCAACATGTTATTATGGTATTAATAAGAAGTTCGAGGTCATTATTATTTGGATTGCTCAGGAAATGTTCCTGCTGTTTTCTGATTCAAAAATTCTTTATCGGTCCTTGAAAGTTATAGGATGAGATGATAGTGAAAGTTGATTTTTGTGACACAAACTTATGTATAAATATGTCAGAGATGTAAACATTTCTAACCCATCAGTCTTAAATGAAGATAAAAGTACTGTGGAGTAATTTACCTTTATGATCCGAGAGTTTCTGCTTCTATGGAGAATTTTTAAATGTATATTAAAGACACTTTTCTTTAACTAAGCTTTTAAATAACTCGTTTAATATTTATTTATTGAGAATTTAAGTATTTTATGGTTTATTGTTTCAACATTTTTACTCTTCTATCTTTTTTCTCATAGTTTTAGTGAATTATTTAAAAAAAAAATTTTTGCTGCCACTGTTAAAGTTTTGACCGAAACTGGGACAGAAATCGTGTTGCTCCTAGAATCTTATGCTGTTTTTGCTTTAGATTTCAGATCTTAAAGCAGCTCGTCAGCTGGCGTCTGAGGTCACCACAAAGGGAGCTGCCATGTATGATTTACTGGGGAAAGAGGTAGACTTAAGGGTGAGAAAAGCACATTATATGTTTTCAAACACCAACATCATTCAAAGTTATCTATTATTCTTTCCTATAATGCTTAAAGAAGCCATGTAACACAAATATTCTATAATTGATGATTGCATGGTTAGCAACAAACAATTTTAATCCTTTTTTTCCTGACAAATACACAAAAAACCAGCGATGATTGAGATTATTTGTGCTTCTCTCACACAGGAAAGGAGAACTGCTGCCATCGCGCGACCTCTGGACATCAATGAAACTGAAAAGGCTCTGAGAGCTGCTATCAAGGAAGTTTTAGTCAGTAGTTTACTAAAAATAATTCAGTTTCCTCGTCAGATTACACTATTTAACAAAATCATTTCATCAGCCGCGTTAATGTTTGTTTTTCTCTTTTTTTCCAAGGAAAATGTGGAGAAAACAAAAGACATGTTGAACAACGTCGTCTCTGATGAGGCCAGTTTAGACGCCAAGATAGAAAAGAAGAAACAGGATCTGGAGAGGCATCAGAAGAGGCTCCAGACCCTGCAGAGTGTCAGGTCTGTGATGGAGATCATAGACACTATTTAAAAAACCAAAATATGCAAAGGTTTAAAGATAAAAATATGATTTATTCCTTTTCTTTTTTAGGCCAGCATTCATGGATGAGTATGAGAAGATAGAGGAGGACCTGCAGAAGCAATATGACATTTATGTAGAAAAATTTCGAAACCTGCGCTTTTTGGAGTCTCAGCTGGATGAATACCACAGAATAGAGCAGGAAAGGTTTGAGGTACGGATGTAGAACAGACTTAAAAAAAATTCTTGTTTGAGTGCATCAGGATGGTTTTCTCTGGATAAAATGATCAAAAGTGCTGGCACATTTCTCTTCTCATGGTCCGTCTGACCACTTTTAGGAAGCTGAAAACACTCTGAGGATCATGCAGCACAAACTGAGAGAGGAGGAACACAACCTGATGAAGGACTCCTGTGAGATCAAAAACAAAATTTAAGCAAAATCCTATTTTCCCAAACATTTTTAGCTCAAAGTCGTTCTTGGATTTTTTTTTCTGAAGTGAAAAATGATGACTCCGACTTGGACGTCATTGAGGACGAAGGTTCAGACAGCGACCTCGAAGAATCTCGGCCTTCGAAGCCACGACCCATGAGAAACGGCCTAATGACGGGTAAGCTTGGAAAAAAATTTGTGACATAACGTGTTCTTAACTTGAACAAAGTAAAGCCAGCCTAAAAATAAAATAATGATTGGTTTGGTTTTTTTAAAGGAGAACTTGAATTCGACTGTCACAGAATCTGTAGCCCATCCACACTGGTGGTCAGTTTAGTCATTGAATTGTTTTAACCTTTGAGAGAAAACACCAGCAGAAATCCTGCACAGACAGTCAGAGAGCATTAAAAATCGACACATAAATGACCATTAATTGAGGTTTGAAGTTGTCGAGACTTTCAAAAACAAAAAATGATTAAAACTAAGATAAGTAAAATTAATTAGAGACTTTAGAGCTGTGAGCAGAAATGAAATATACTCTCCTTTATTTCAGATATAGGTGAAAAAACAGTTCAAAGTGTTCCTCTGTTCTGAACAGGATCTGTGTTTTGATAATCTTTACATAATTAATTGTGTCTGAATTCCTTCACAACTCACTACACAATACATTACTGCTTTTGCCGTTTTGTAGTGCTGTCCGAGTCTACAATTCCAAATTCCAGACACCTAGATATTTCCCAGAATTCCCTAGAGCTCTGGATTTTAAAGGCAATTCGGAAACGATGCTCACTACTTTCTTTTGTTTTTCCAAATGGCGGATATGACGTCACCGATTTCATGAAGTCAAAATGTAATCAATACGAGCATTTCACGATGTTTATTTATGACTCTGTTGTGTTCTGATGGTGAAAATGTTGATGTTTATAATAAAAATTACATTTAAACATGTTTTTTTTGTTCAAAATTGATCTATGCATTGTGGTCTATATATGCATGCTAGTTTTTCGCAAAGA